>NW_021304287.1:0-914 GCF_002162155.2 Triticum dicoccoides
ATCGGCCAAAACTGCGAGTGTTGATGACCAACACGTAAGCACACCTTGGAGTTCGACAACCATGGAAATCGCTTTGGGACCCCAAAACGGTGAGTAATAGTCCATGAAACGGGCCAGAATCGGCCAAAACTGCAAGTGTGGATGACCAACACGTAAGCACACCTTGGGGTTCAACAACTATGAAAATCGCTTCGGGACCCCAAAACGTTGAGTAATAGTCCACGAAACGGGTCAGAATTGGACAAAACTGAGAGAGTTGAAGACCAACACCTAAACGCAACCCGGGGTTCGTCAATTGTGGAAATGACTCCGGGACCCCAATACAGAGTAATAGTCCAAGAAACATGCCAGAATCGGCCAAAACTGTGATTGTTGATGACCGATACGTAAGCATACCTTGGGGTTCAACGACTATGGAAATCGCTTCGGGGCCCCAAAACGGTAAATAATAGTCCACGAAACGGGTCAGAATTGGACAAAACTGTGAGTGTTGACGACGGACACATAAACGCACCCCGGGGTTCATCAATCGTGGAAATCGCTCTGGGTCCCCAAAACGCTGTGTAATAGTGCATGAAACCGCGAGTAATAATCCATGAAACGAGAATCGCTTTGGGACCCCAAAACGACGAGTAATAGTCCATGAAACGGGCCATAAACGGCCGAAACCGCGAGTGTTGATGATCGACACGTAAGCGCACCTTGGAGTTCGATAACCACGAAAATCACTCCGGGACCCCGTAACGGTGAGTAATAGTGCATGAAACTGGCCAGAATCGGCCAAAACTGCGAGTGTTGATGATCAACACGTAAACACATCTTGGGGTTCAATAACTATGGAAATCGCTTCGGGACCCGAAAACGATGAGTAATAGTCCACGAAACGGGTCAGAATTGGACAAAACTGTGAGTGT
>NW_021304288.1:0-906 GCF_002162155.2 Triticum dicoccoides
AAAATGTCATGGATGTGTCTTTTTTTGTAGTAATGGTTGAATGAATTGAATATTATAAAATCAAAATTTATATATGTTTCATATGCTTATAACATGGGGAGTAATGACTTCACACATAATAAGTATAGGTAGTAAACTTATTGAAAGTCAGCAAACGCAGCATTGGTCACTTGAACAATTCATGAAAGAATATTAAAGGAAGAGAGATTTCACATATAAATATACTATCTTGGACATATTTTGTAACTGTGAGCACTCATTAAAATATGACATGCTAAAAGGTTGATGTTGGACAAGGAAGACAACTTAATGGGTATGTTTTCCTATATCCTAAACGTTATATTGTCTTGGATCATCCAACATGTTGAGCTTGCTTTCCCTCTCATGCTAGCCAAATTTTTTGCATCAAGTAGAGATACTACTTATGCTTCCAAACATCCCTTAAACCAGTTTTGCCATGAGAGTCCACCTTACCTACCTATGGATTGAATAAGATCCTTCAAGTAAGTTGTCATCGTGCATGCAATAAAAATTGCTTCTTAAATATGTATGATCTATTAGTGCGAAGAAAATAAGCTTTATACGAACTTGTGATAGGGAAGAAATAAAAGCGACAGACTGCATAATAAAGGTCTTTATCACAAGCGGCAATATAAAGTGACGTTCTTTTGCATTAAGATTTTGTGCATCCAACCATAAAAGCGCATGACAACCTATGCTTCCCTCTGCGAAGGGCCTATCTTTTACTTTTATCTTCTACCCTTATACAAGAGTCATGGTGATCATCACCTTTCCTTTTTACAATTTTTCCTTTGGCAAGCACTTTGTGTTGGAACGATGATATATATATATATATATATATATATATATATATATATATATATATATATATATATATATATATAT
>NW_021304289.1:0-1406 GCF_002162155.2 Triticum dicoccoides
GGCCACACTCCCCTCCCTCTGTCGGGACGAAGACGACAGAGGAGGGAGACGGGCTGGGCCGCCTGCTGGCTGGGCCGGCCAGCTGGATGGGCTGCACAGGGAGGAGCCCAGGTAAGCTTCTCCCTTTTATTTTTTTCTGTTTTCTAATTTCTGACATTTGTTTTGATTTAAATAATATATTAAATCATTTATTTAACTTATGCCAATTTTTGCAGGGGCTAGATATATTATTCCAGAGCTCCTTTAGAAATGGCATAATATTTGGACCATATTTCATATATATAGAAATATATTTCCAATGCAAATATTTATGCATTAATTCCAAATGCCCAAAATAAATGTCCATGAGCCACTAAAATATTGGTTTGATTTTTTATCTCTGTCCAATATTTTCAGAGAGCAACATGAGCATTTTCTTGGACCTTCTTGGAGAAATTTTTATTTGGGTTATTTTCAAAATGATTCAGAGGGTTTCACAAATCCCCATTTCAAGTTAAATGGAATTTTAAACATGATGCACACACTCTAATGCATGACTAGCTAGGGTGTGACAACTCACCCCCACTCAGAAGAATCTCGTCCCGAGATTTGGGTTCCTTCGGAAAGAAGGCGGGGTACTCGAGTCGAAGACGATCCTCCCTTTCCCAAGTTGCTTCATCCTCAGAATGGTGCGACCATTGTACTTTGAGGAACTTGATGTTCTGGCGTCGAGTGGTACGCTCGGCCTGATCGAGGATACGAATGGGGTACTCTCGATATGTAAGATTATCCTGGAGATCAAGCGTTTTGTGGTCCACTTCACGGATAGGATCCGAGAAGCAACGCCTGAGTTGAGAAACATGGAAGACATCGTGGACTCTGGAGAGATGCGGAGGTAGTTCCAACTGGTAGGCAACTTCTCCTCGTTTGGCGAGAATGCGAAAAGGTCCAATGTAACGAGGAGCCAATTTGCCTTTGATACCGAAACGATGGGTTCCCTTCAGAGGGGTGACCCGAAGATAAGCCTTCTCGTCAACCTCGAAAGTCATAGCCTTATGTTTTCGGTCATATTGACTCTTTTGACGAGATTGGGCTGTTTTCAACTTTTCACGAACGATGCGAACTTGTTCTTCTGCTTCCTGAATCATATCCGGGCCAAAGAATTGTCTTTCCCCGGTCTCTGACCAGTTAAGGGGTGTTCGACGCCGTCGTCCATAGAGAACTTCAAAAGGGGCTTTACCCAAGCTAGATTGATAGCTGTTGTTATAAGCGAATTCGGCAAATGGAAGGCACTTCTCCCAATCCATTCCGAATGAGATAACAGAGGCTCGAAGCATGTCTTCTAGAATCTGGTTGACGCGTTCCACTTGACCGCTCGACTGAGGGTGGAAGGCGGTGCTAAAGGAGAGACGGGTTCCCATAGCATT
>NW_021304290.1:0-953 GCF_002162155.2 Triticum dicoccoides
GAACAAGGTATCGGTATACCGACGATCGAATCTCGGGCAAGTACCATACCGCTAGACAAAGGGAATTGTATACGGGATCGATTGAGTCCTTGACATCGTGGTTCATCCGATGAGATCATCGTGGAACATGTGGGAGCCAACATGGGTATCCAGATCCCGCTGTTGGTTATTGACCGGAGAACATCTCGGTCATGTCTGCATGTCTCCCGAACCCGTAGGGTCTACACACTTAAGGTTCAATGACGCTAGGGTTATAAAGGAAGCTTGTATGTGGTTACCGAATGTTGTTCGGAGTCCCGGATGAGATCCCGGACGTCACGAGGAGTTCCGGAATGGTCCGGAGGTAAAGATTTATATATAGGAAGTCCTGTTTCGGCCATCGGGACAAGTTTCGGGGTCATCGTATTGTACCGGGACCACCGGAAGGGTCCCGGGGGCCCACCGGGTGGGGCCACCTGCCCCGGGGGGCCACATGGGCTGTAGGGGGTGCGCCTTGGCCTACATGGGCCAAGGGCACCAGCTCCTAGAGGCCCATGCGCCAAGATATAGGAAAAAGGGGAGAGTCCTAAAGGGGGAAGGCACCTCCGAGGTGCCTTGGGGAGGATGGACTCCTCCCCCCCTCTTAGCCGCACCCCTTCCTTGGAGGAGGGGGCAAGGCTGCGCCTCCCCCCTCTCCCCTGCCCCTATATATAGTGGAGGGGAGGGAGGGCATCCATACCTGAGCCCTTGGCGCCTCCCTCCCTTCCGTGACACCTCCTCCTCTCCCGTAGGTGCTTGGCGAAGCCCTGCAGGATTGCTACGCTCCTCCATCACCACCACGCCGTTGTGCTGCTGCTGGATGGAGTCTTCCTCAACCTCTCCCTCTCTCCTTGCTGGATCAAGGCGTGGGAGACATCGTCGAGCTGTACGTGTGTTGAACGCGGAGGTGCCGTCCGTTCGGCACTAGGATCATC
>NW_021304291.1:0-1307 GCF_002162155.2 Triticum dicoccoides
CCCTCGATGCGGCTATATCTCCCACGTGTCGAAGCACGACTTAGAGGCATAACCGCATTGAAAGCAATGTCGCAAGTGAGGTAATCTTCACACAACCCATGTAATACATATGGGAAAGAGATACATAGTTGGCTTACAATCGCCACTTCACACAATTACATGAATAAAGCATTACATCATCCAGATACAATCAAGGTCCGACTACGGAACCAAAATAAAAGAAGAACCCCAAATGCGACAAAGGTCCCCGATCGACCCCAACTGGGCTCCACTACTGATCAACTAGAACGAAACAACACAAAGGGCAAGATCTTCATCGAGCTCCTCCTGAGCTTGGTTGCGTCACCTGCCCGGTAACATAGGCACCTGCAAACTGGTTTTGGAAGTATCTGTGAGCCACGGGGACTCAGCAATCTCGCACCCGCGAGATCAACACTATTTAAGCTTATAGGAAGGATGGAGTAATGAGGTGGAGCTGCAGCAAGCGACTAGCATATATGGTGGCTAACATACGCAAATGAGAGCGAGAAGAGAAGGCAAAGCACGGTCGATAAAGGTATGATCAAGAAGTGATCCTGGACTACCTACGTCAAGCATAACTCCAACAACCGTGTTCACTCTCCGGACTCCGCCGGAAAGAGACCATCACGGTTACACACGCGGTTGATGTATTTTAAATAAGGTCAACTTCGGGTTTTCTACAACCGGACGTTAACAAATTCCCATCTGCCACATAACCACGGGCACGGCTTTCGAAAGATAATACCCTGCAGGGGTGTCCCAACTTAGCCCATGACAAGCTCTCACGGTCAACGAAGGAATAGACCTCCACCCGAGATGTTCTGATCAGACTCGGTATCCCGGTACAACAAGACATTTTGACAGGGTAAAACTAAACCAGCAACACCGCCCGAATGTGCCGACAAATCCCGATAGGAGCTGCACATATCTCTTTCTCAGGGCACACTCAGATGAGCAATCCGTACAACTAAAACCAAACCTCGAGTTTCCCCGAGGGGGCGCTGCACAGGGCTCTAGTTCGGACCAACACTCAGAGGAGCACTGGCCCGGGGGGGGGGTTAGAATAAAGATGACCCTTGAGTCTGCAGAACCCAAGGGAAGGTGGTAGGTTGTTAGTGCAAATGGTAAAACCAATGTTGGGCATTGCTGGAAGAGCTTTACTTAAGGCGAACTGTCAAGGGGTTCCCATTATAGCCCAACCGTGTAAGGAACGCAAAATCCGGGAACATAACACCGATATGACGGAAACTAGGGCGGCAAGAGTGGAACAAAACACCAGGCATAAG
>NW_021304292.1:0-6080 GCF_002162155.2 Triticum dicoccoides
TAAAGCCATCAACTAGGGTCTAGGGTGGCTCGGGGTCGATGAAACCACCTAAAGCCATCAACTAGGGTCTAGGGTGGTTCGGGGTCGACGGAACCACCTAAAGCCATCAACTAGGGTCTAGGGTGGCTCGGGGTCGACGAAACCACCTAAAGCCATCAACTAGGGTCTAGGGTGGTTCGGGGTTGACGGAACCACCTAAAGCCATCAACTAGGGTCTAAGGTGGCTCGGGGTCGACGAAACCACCTAAAGCAATCAACTAGGGTTTAAGCATTAACCATCAGTATAACATAAGCATCAGTATGTCATCATTTTCAGTCTAACATAAGCATCACTATGTCATCATTTTCAGTCTAACATTGAAAGCAAACGATACTAACTGGAGTTCAACACATTATAGGAATACACAACCATTGTTCACATTACATAGTGGAGTTCAAATGCACAATCCATCCTTTTCTCACAAAAAGATGGATAGCATAACTACTAGGTACATGAACAGCCAGAGTTCACAATTAGTACTAGAACCATACATTACACAACCATAATTCTAAGTTAGTAGGTCATTGCACAGCCATCCTTCCTAAAAGGTCTGCAATGCCCACTGATCTAAATTCATCTTGTTTAGTTCTGCAAGATGGCCTGGATCCCCTTGATCTTCTCCTTTAGCTTCTCCTGTGCCTTCATGAGCTCAGTAATCTTAAACTCTTGCATCTACTTCTCTTCATTATAGTTTTCCTTAAGCTTCAGCAAATAGGCAACCTGGAACTTCAACTCTAGCTTCTCTTGAGTGAGCTTCTCCTCAAACGGTGTGAACTCTGCATTCTTCAACTCCAAATTCATCCTAGCCTCACTCAGCAATTCCTTCTCTTTCATATTATTCAACTTCAGGTTTTGGATGACAGTTGCTTGAGCACTTGTCAGGTTGCACAGGATTTCATACTTCTGTTCAACCTTCTCTGCAGCTGCATCTTTCTTTCCCATTTCTGCCTTCATACCAGCAATCAACTCAGCTCTGCATTCCTGCTGATATGTGAGGTTGGACTGCAGATAACTGAAATCCACAACCCTATCAGCCTGGATATCCACAAGTTGATGCACATCTTTCACCAACTTGTCGTAGTCTGCATCCAGCTTGTTCTTTTGTTCTGTCAAATGGTGAATAGTTAAAGAACTTTCAAGATTATCATTCACCCTAGCACACTTTCTCTCTTCAACCATTGACCAAAGCTTCAACAATGCATTCTCCATTGTTGGGGGCCACTGCTCATCAACCCACTGAACAAACCCACAATTTTTACCTTCCTGGAAAAAATTAAAGGCCAACATTTAGTACAATACAACTACTAAGCAACAAGAGCACATTGAAAAATAAATTAATGTAATCCTACAATGTGCAGATTAACATTGGCCAGTACCTAACAATGGGCAAAATTTAGTACAATACAACTACTAAGACTACTAAGCAATAGTTAATTGTTGGTAGTACCTAATGTTGGCACTGACATTAACTGATTTGCACAGCCATTTGCTAAGCAACAAGAACACAATGTACCTAATGATGATCAATATATTTACCAGGCACCAGAGTAACACTCCATTCAACTTACCAGTTGCTAAGCAGCCATGTGCTAACCAACAGCAGTTGCTAAGAATTGACCATTAATATAATGGAATCCTAAGTGTGCACTACCATTACTCCTACCATTGAGACTACCTACTATCAACAGTAATAAGCAATACAATGTGAACTACTTTGCCCAGCTAAATGCACTACACTAGCCTGCAGCAACAAGCTAGCTAATGAGACTACCTACTGTCAGCAGTAAGCAGTAAGCAACTGTCAGCAGTAGCAATAGTTACTAGCCTGCAGAAATGCATCCACTGTTTAGCAGAAATGCACACAACTTAGTATTGTTTGCCACTGAAATTAATAATGAGCATTCCCACAATGAGCACTACAGTAGGGCATATATGACTAACAGAGCATATATTTTAGTACAATGAGCACTACAGTAGGGGACATATGACCACCATAATGAGCATGTATTTTAGCAGAAATTTAGCATGCACATAACTGAATCACAGGTGGCAAACAATACTCTGCCACTTTCAATGAACACATCCAATGCTTAATCACCAAGGCAAGAAACATACAGGCTCAACACATGCTAAGAACCTTCTCCCAGTCATTGTTCCTTCAAACACAACAACCCTCTCTGATGGCTTCCCATGTTTCTCGCAGAACACTATCAGATTTAGCTCAAGGCCCTTGTAATCCGGGTCCTCAAGTGAGAAAGGCACCTGCACAATTAAAGCACAGCAAGAGGACACAACAAATCAAACGAAATCCTCAGAACAAAGAGCACCTACAAACAAAAATCCCAAAAATTCCTAAACCTAACCCTAACCCTGGCTCCAATGGAGTAACTAACCTGGTTCAGCCCATCGGTGAAGGTTTCAGAGTACATGTAGGGGAGGCTTGAGTTGTCATCGCAGCTCTCGTCCTCCAGAACCATGGCTGCGGCGGCGTGGTGTGGCGGCCAGCGGTGGCGGGCGCAGGCGACGGCGACGCAGGGAGCAGGAAGAAAGGAAGAAGAAGGCGAGCGGGGTCAGGGTCGGGATCTGGCACAGTCGCACAGCCGCGACTTAAACGGTGCGAGCGAGCCGGCCTCGTCCCAGTCAGCGCCCAGTCAGCGCGCGGGCACGCGCGCACTGGCCAGCGTGGCGCCTGACGGGCGGGCCCAACCGGTCAGCTTTTCTGTCAATACGTATAAAACACACTTTTAGTCTTTTTTGCAACGGCTCGCCCCAATCTTGGTACTGACACGTAAAAATTACCAATCTGCTTCCAATGCCCCAATTGTGGTACTTCTATGCAATTAACTCCTACACTTAACATATTTTATTCTTTCATCCGGTGGTCCATTCACCAGACTCCTTGTTTGATCCTAAAATATGTGACACTCTTAACTTTTGAACCAATGATCCGATTTCCAATCCATTTATAGATTTGTGTTCATGACATTTAAGTCTTTAACAACATCAAACTTGGACATGTATTGAACAAGTTTAAATTCAAATTTTGATACCATAATGAAAATATGAGATGATATGATAATGAAATTAGAATGAAGCAATAATGACAACATGCAAAAGGGAATCTTATATATATATTTACTAATTGGATGCATCATAGGTGGCTCTACGTTAATTCTGAAGGTTAGAAAGTTACATCCATCGGATTGACTTCATGACCGCTCTACAGCCGTTGGATGATTCATGATCCGCTTTTTTCAGTTGGATGGCTTACATGAGATGGACTCTGTTACATCAATAGAATTAATTCGGACACAATATTTATATTTTAAAGGTCAAGATCAACTAGGCCGGCTCTGCCATACATTTTGAATAGAAAAATACCACACGTACATTGGTACTAATACTAAAGTGGGAAGGATTCGATTTTTCTTTTCTTTTTTTGATTTTTGTTGCCGTCTGCTGTTCATTTTTACGGCAACGTCAATATCAGTGAACATTAACATCAATTTTTTTTCGCCATGTACTGTTTATTTTCACGGCAACATCAACATCAGTGAACATTACACAACAAAAATCTTGTTAATCCATAACCGTTACAGTCCATCACAGGCATGTGCAAAATTGTCACCGAAGGGCATCGACGACGGATTTCAAATCCGTCATGTATATCGCGTCATAATTGATGATTGTACACTCCATGAAGAAATTTTTCTGTCATGAATTGCACTTAAGTGAAGTGCTCATAACGACGTTAACTTGTCTGCCACATCATCTGCTGACATGGATATTGCGTGGCAGCCCATTAACTTAGTGGCCCAATTAGAATTTAAGCATACTAAATTTCAGCTCCGTCTGAGAATCAGTGGCCCAATTAGAATTTCAGCCCACTAAATTTCAGCTCCGTCTAAGAATCAGTGGCCCAATTAGAATTTCATCCCACTAAATTTCAGCTCCGCCTAAGACTCAATGGCCCAATTAAAATTTTAGCCCACCAAATTTGAGCTCCTTTAGGACACACAACCCATGTAGCAATCAACCCAATTGAAATTTCAGTCCATCAAATTTCAGGGTCAGTCCAAGGCCCGCTGATTTCATGCCGAGAGATTAGCCCATCTCATGAAAAAAAGAAATTTTTAGCCAATATTTCTTTCCACAAATATATGCTACAATATGTCATTAAATAAACGGTAAACACACTACAAAACAACACTTTATACAAATGGAAGAAAGACAACAACACATTATATATTAGATAAAAAAACACTTTATAGATAACTCCGAACAACATTGTAGCATATTTCAGATATTCAATTTACAACATGTCCCAGATATTCTCCGCGGAGCCTTCAAAAAGATATTCTCCGACGGAGAACACCGCCGACTTCGGAGACGCCATATCCACCACCATATTGTGTTTACCCATGCTCCAGAGTAGCCGATCTCCAGCGACGAGAACATGGAATAGTCATTGCCTGCGCGTATACAACCAAATATTATCTAAATTTTTTAGAAATACGACATAGTGAACTCGAGTCTGTGGGGCAATCGACTGACATCCCACCAGGTCGAGGGAGAAGCCGGGGGTGAGGACACAGTTTGAGATGGACACAGAGCCACGGCATTGAGGGGACGACAGCGTCCTAGCACAACGGAGCCGCCTCTACCAGGCGCTTGAAGAGTGCCGACTGGATGCGGCTCGCTTGGTGCCTCAGCGTGGCAGCATCAGACAGAGATGGGGTGGCTTGAACCGTGGCTGAGTTGCTGCTGGCTCCACCTACACACGACCTGAGTTGAGATTAGGGAAAGAAACCAACGGTTATGAGCATACGGCTGGGCGGGTTGCTGCACAGAGAACAACACTTACCAGCAACAGCTGCCTCTGCCGCAGCGAGCCATCTCGTTAGGGCCATATCCTATCGTCCACCGCTACTCGAGCAGTGGAGTCGTCGCTTCCCTTCGCGTTCTATGGCAAGGCCCACCATGACGCAGCTCCCCAGGGATGAGTCAGTGCCCCCCCCCCCCGACATCCAAGTGCACACCACCACAGGGTTGGGTCGGCCTGGACATCGCACCGTCGGTGCTTGCCCCGGTGTGGACTCTCCGAACCAAGAGAAGGAGCACGAGGGAATGGAAGGCGGCGACTACAGAATGAGATGGGAGAATGCAAGGCACTGGAAGCCGGCGGCAGTGGGGTGGGGGAGAAAGATGGATCGGGAATTAGGTACTGTGTGCCAACCATTGGATCTCAGAGAATCCAACGGTGGACATGCTTGATCCATGTGCGGGTAGGCTCGGCCTTTGTCAACTAAGCTGCAAAAACTTATCTTATATACCTCGATAAAAAATTTACACGCGATATAGAAAATATATGTTAATTTTAGGAGTTGCAATTTGTTTCTAAATTATATAAGATTTTCTATAGTTCAAATGAATTTATGTGTGATTAGTCAAATGATTCTAGTTAGAACTACATGTATGTCAAAAAAGTTTTATAAATTTCAAAAAAATGGATGAAATCTTCTTAAAATGTTTGTTACGAACAATACAAGCTTCTATTCAGAACCAATAGGAGGTTAATGATAATATATCAAAACGTGGTCAAAATTTTGTAATTTGATATTAATTCAAATTATGTGTGCTGAAATTGGCATAATTTTATAGAATTCGTGGATTTTTTACTGGATTCAAACCGGACACATTCCCTCTTGAAACGAGGATTCTTCCTCATAGATGGTTCAGTGTCTAATTGGTTTGCATGAAATCTTTTAGGAAGCCCAATCAATATATTTCCATGGCCTATGTGTATCATATCGTGACAAACACTGGTGGAAAAAGGGCCTTTGCTCGCGGTTCGCAACTGCCATTAGTCGCGGTTGCGCAACCGCGACCAAACAGGCGCGACTAAAGCCCCCCGCCCCTTTAGTCGCGGTTGCTTAAGAGCCGCGACTAAAGGCCCGTCCACGTGGGCGCCAGGCGGCCGTCGGGGCGGAGGACCTTTAGTCGCGGTTCTTCTGGCCAACCGCGACTAAAGGCCGCCGCA
>NW_021304292.1:6240-7552 GCF_002162155.2 Triticum dicoccoides
GTTTAATTTGTATTGTTCTATTTCTTTTGTCCTTTATTTTAATTTTGAAGGAGTTTCACATATTCTACGGTACTACATACATGCATATGAATGTACAATTTCAAACAAATTTGAAATTAGAACCAAAAAGAATTAAAGAGGAATATACAATATATATTCAATATCATCGGATGGCCATATACAATTTTGAACAAGTTTCCATACATAATTTAATGCATATAAAGTTCTACGTCCTCGTAATGGTGTTCTCCTTTAGGATGGAGGACTTCCCTCCTGAACCATCCAGCTAGTTCCTCTTGAAGTGGTCGGAAGCGAGCTTCTGGACTAAGCATCATCCGGAGGTTATTCCTCTGAGCATTGGTATCACTCGGAACCCGCCGCTCAGAGGTGTATCTCCGGATCATCTCACAGACATAGTATGCACATAGATTGGTCCCCGCTGGCTGAATATCCTCACCATTCTTAGCCTTTGACCTTTTGAATTCTAGCTCTTTTTTGAATTCACCGACCTTTGTATCTACGAACCGTCTCCAAACCCTACGAGGCAAAGAAAATTAAATGAACAAGAGAGTTATTAGTTACTTGATATTAGGAAATGAACGAAATAGGCCGATCGATATAGAGCGCAAATGAATGAAAATAATTACTTCTGCAGCATTCTTCTCATGCCGCCCCAAAGCTTTGGATCCTTATTCAGAGAGTCGTGGACGAGACATTCTGAGGTGTCAACTTTAATTACTAGCAGAATCCAGTGGAACCCGCGGACACGATACATGCACAGTATGTCATGCATAACTCATCGATTAGCCGGCCACATACCATGCATGGAGTAAACAAAAGAGAATGTGCTCAAGACAGAAACACTCACCCAAAATGGTAAGGAAATAGAATATCACTTTTGAGTTCCTGCTTTGTAAGAAACTGCCACAGGTCTGCCTCCATGTCGGTGGGGTGATGCTCCAACACATATCCATTAACGATGTGTGGGTCAATGAACCCAACATCATGGATGTTCCTTACTCTGCATTCCTTAATCTTCATTCTGCATGTATAATAGCGGACACAACAATATAGTTAGGACATATATATAGTGCAGGCAATATGAACGAGATGGGGTAGAAATAAATCACTTACAGAACGTAGCAACTGATGATAGATTTGTCGAGCTCGCGCAGATTGAAAAGCTGGAACAATTCACTCAGATGAATTTGTACATAGTAATGTTTGAAGTGATGCTCATATCTAACTTCCGCATAAATATATTCTTTGGCGTTTTTATTTTTTATGTAACCCTTGTACCATTTCAGCAGAC
>NW_021304293.1:0-1615 GCF_002162155.2 Triticum dicoccoides
TGATTAGTAACTCGTGATCCTGATAGAGAGAACAGATCCTAATTCCTTAACCCCCGGTGGAAGAATGGACTGACTCAGATCAGAAAGTCATAAGGTATAAGGAGTAAAAAGAGCCTTACGTTCCATCCCACAAACAATTCCCCTACATATAACTAAAGAATTTCTAGACTCAACATCGACCAGTTTGGCTTGGAGAACCTACAGGCAGTCCGGCTCTGATGCCAACGCTGTCAGGACCCCGACTCGATGTCACATCGATCTAGCAGGTAACACCTCATATCACTTTGCGGCCTCACGCACGGTATCCCCACGGGTGTCGTCTTACCTTCTCCCGGGACCGTTTGCGCCTTTTGGCTCACGTATATGATAGTGTCGCTAGCATCCATGTGATAAAGAGCCCGGGCTGACATGACTAGTCGTAAACCCAAAGTGGCACAGACTTACAGGGACAGGCATCCATGACCCAGCTTCGAACGTGTCGGTCATCAGCAAGTGGGTCCGGGCTGTAGCACTGGGCTAGCAGGACTCCGGTAAACTGGGCTGTAGCGGGCTAACAGGACTCCGGTACTCAAAGCGTGACATTTCCCCGAAGGGACAGACACAGGAACGAAGAAGGACACATGCCGGCCAGCCTAAGTGTTCCAGAGCAGTAGCAAGCTACCATGGCTCAGCGGTAACACTAGGAGACATTTCCCAGTAAGAGAGGCTACTAAAGATAAACAACTAGATAGTCAGATCCCACACATACCAAGCATTTCAATCATACACACAATATGCTCGATATGTGTAAACACAACGAAGCATCACAACATGACTCTACGACACAAGTACTTTATTTAAGGCTCAGGGAGCCATACATAGCATACACAAAGGTACGGGTCTCATGACCCCACATACAAGTCATACAGTCATACAAACCAGCAGCGGAAATAACTTGTCTGGGTACAGACAACTAGTAAAATAAAAGTGGCTTGGAAAGCCTAGCTATACTATGTGGTCCTTCACAAGCTCAGGGTCACCACCTGGGTCTTTAGCCTACTCGTTGATGTCAACGTCTACATAGAACCCATCAGAAGGGGTTGCAGCGTCTTCTGTAAAAAATGTAGATTATAGCAACATGAGTACAAAGGTACTCAGCAAGACTTACATCAGATCCTACATACATGCATAGTATGAAGAAGGGTTGGTGGAGTGCAGCAAGCCAGCTTTGACTCTTGGCTAGGCTATCCTACGATACTCCAACTGAAATGGTTTTGCGCACACGAGTCCACTACTCACCACTTCAATACACTACCGAGGATCCGCCTCCGTCTTCCTACGGAAGAGCCATCCTCGGCACTCACACTTATCTTGAGGCTTTTAGTAGTTTCCATTTACTTGTCTATGAACTGTATAGGCAACCAAGTAGTCCTTTACCGCGGACGCGGCTATTCGAATAGATCATGTTAACCCTGCAGGGGGTACTTCTTCATACACGCTCTCACCACTTACCGTCGTTTACACGACATGTACTCGGCAACCTTCAAGCGGAAGCCCAACGTGGGTGTCGGCCACGACCTACCTAATCACCTAAGCCTCCAGTCCAGGTTTATCGCCTATTCAGGTTCCATCCGCA
>NW_021304294.1:0-920 GCF_002162155.2 Triticum dicoccoides
TGAACATATACTCAGAATGTCTGGGTATCACAACCACTTGACTCAACTGGGAGTTAATCTTCCTGATGGCAGTGTCATTGACAGAGTTCTTTAATCACTGCCACCGAGCTAAAAAAGCTTCGTGATGAACCATAATATGCAAGGGATGGATAAGATAATTCCCGAGCTCTTTGCGATGCTAAAGGAATAGAAATCAAGAAGGAGCATCAAGTGTTGATGGTTAACAAGACCTCTAGTTTCAAGAAAAAGGGCAAAGGGAAGAAGGGGAACTTCAAGAAGAATGGCAAGCAAGTAGCTGCTCAAGTGAAGAAGCCCAAGTCTAGACCTAAGCCTGAGACAAAGTGCTTCTACTACAAAGGGACTAGTCACTGGAAGCAGAACTGCACCAAGTATTTGGCGGATAAGAAGGATGGCAAAGTGAAAGGTATATTTGATATACATGTTATTGATGTGTACCTTACTAATGCTCGTAGTAGCGCCTGGGTATTTGATACTAGTTCTGTTCCTCATATTTGCTACTCGAAACAGGCGCTATGGATTAAACGAAGATTGGAGGACGAGGTGACGATGCGCGTGGGAAATGGTTCCAAAGTCGATGTGATCGCCGTCGGCACGCTACCTCTACATCTACCTTCAGGATTAGTTTTAGACCTGAGTAATTTTTATTTGGTGCCAGCGTTAAGAATGAACATTATACCTGGATCTTGTTTGATGCGAGACGGTTATTCATTTAAATCAGAAAATAATGGTTGTTCTATTCATATGAGTAATACTAGCAAAAGAGCCCGTGCATTGCAATGGGAGAAAAAACATAACACACGCTCTTAACCCAACAACCATCACTCAATAGGTCCATCTCCTTTATTTTTGCGAGGCATCATATTTGTGTTGCCTCTTATCCTCCTTCTCACCCTCGCCGG
>NW_021304295.1:0-1044 GCF_002162155.2 Triticum dicoccoides
GCTCGAGGACGAGTTGTTTGTGCAGGTGGGGAGAAATGTTATGACCGGCATGTTAGGGGCTTAGCCCAGTTAGTTGTGGCCCAGTCTATTTTATCGTTATTAGGGGCTTAGCCCAGTTAGTTGTGGCCCAGTCTATCTTACCGTTATTAGGGGCTTAGCCCAATTATCGTTGTTAGGGGCTTGGGAGTCAAGTAAACCTATCTATATAAAGAGAGGAGATGTATCAATCTAATCAAGCAAAGAAGCAATCATATTTGCTCAGCTTCCTTAGGGAGCCGGGAAACCTAACTCTAGCCTCCTCCTCCCCGCGCCATCTCCCTCTCAGCCGGCGGCGGCCGCGAGTTCGTCCACGACCAGCTCCCTCCTTTCCCTACAACCTCCGGCCTAGACCCGGTAGAACCCTAGTTTCTACCAAGTAACAATCCAAGTAGAATATCTAAGCTCTTGCATGAGAGGGATTCTTGGTTGGTTTCTTTTTTTTTTGAAAGACCCAGCATTTCACTGACTTTTCATTGATTTAGCAGAGGAGAGTTGCAAGAAATTGGTCAAGTGACCAGGAAGAAAACAGAGGAGAAAACAGATCCTCCCCTTGTACATCTAGGGAACTATCTCACGACCAAATCCCCAAACGGGGTCTCGAGACATGCCGCTCCGGCCAAGCGCCATTGCTCCAGGTCGCTCCTAATCTCGATGATTACATCTGAAACTCGTGGCGTGACGCCTCCGAAAGTGCATGCGTTGCATTTAAGCCAAATTCGCCAGAGAGTCATTCCCATCAAGGATTGCACCCCTCGCGGAGCGGCCGGAGGAGACCGAAGCACCAGGGAGGTTACGATCTCAGTGGTGGATCTCCCGCTCATTGCCACATCTGGCCTTAGAGCCTCGCAACTTCTCCAGGACGCCGCCTGCGTCCAAACCCTCCACGCGAATGGGCATTCCCAGAATAAGTGCACCGATGATTCTAGGCTTCTGGAGCACAGGGCGCAGAAGTATCCGTTCTCCCATCCTCGACGTTGAAGCCGGTCATTGCACCACAGCTTATCT
>NW_021304296.1:0-999 GCF_002162155.2 Triticum dicoccoides
CTTTCACAACTTGACTTCAAAATATTTGGTTTGGAGACCATCAAAGATCAATATGTGCATGATGCTGATTTTAAAGATGTAATGCAGAATTGTAAAGAAGGAAGAATGTGGAACAAGTTTGTTGTTAACGATGGATTTGTGTTTCGTGCTAACAAGCTATGCATTCCAGCTAGCTCCGTTCGTCTTTTGTTGTTGCAGGAGGCGCATGGAGGAGGATTAATGGGACACTTTGGCGTGAAGAAGACGGAGGACGTACTTGCTACACATTTCTTTTGGCCAAAGATGAGACGGGATGTTGAGCGTTTTATTGCTCGCTGCACTACATGTCAAAAAGCTAAGTCACGACTCAATCCTCATGGTTTATATATGCCTTTGCCTGTACCTAGTGTTCCTTGGGAGGATATATCTATGGACTTTGTTTTAGGTTTACCTCGAACAAAGAAGGGGAGGGATAGCATATTTGTTGTCGTGGTTAGATTTTCGAAAATGGCACACTTTATACCATGTCATAAAAGCGATGATGCTGTTAATGTTGCTGGTTTGTTCTTTCGTGAAATTATTCGCTTGCATGGTGTGCCAAATACTATTGTTTCAGATCGTGATACTAAATTTCTTAGCCACTTTTGGAGATGTTTATGGGCTAAGTTGGGGACTAAATTGCTTTTTAGTACTACTTGTCACCCCCAAACTGATGGACAAACTGAAGTAGTCAATAGAACGTTGTCTACTATGCTTAGGGCTGTTTTGAAGAATAATAAGAAAATGTGGGAGGAATGCTTGCCTCATATTGAATTTGCTTATAATCGTTCATTGCATTCTACTACTAAGATGTGCCCTTTTGAAGTTGTGTATGGTTTCCTACCTCGTGCACCTATTGATTTGTTGCCTCTTCCATCTTCGGAGAAGGTTAATTTTGATGCTAAACAACGTGCTGAATTGATTTTAAAAATGCATGAGTTAACTAAGGAAAACATTGAGCGCATGAATGCTAAATATAAA
>NW_021304297.1:0-713 GCF_002162155.2 Triticum dicoccoides
AGCCCACCTCGATCCCCCTCCATCTCGACCGCTATCCCACCTCGCCAGATCCGGTCCCCCTCGGCGCCGAGCACCCCCCAAGTCCACCAGCCGCCGCCGCCGACCCACCGCACCCTCGATTCCCCTACCCAACCGCCGCCGCCGACCCTCCGCACCCCGCGCACCGTCTTATAAAAAAAATAAGTATCAAACAGCTTTTTAAATGCTACTGTCTTATAAAAAAATATTACTGTTATAATTTAAACAAGTTTGAACATATTTAAACATAAATAAGTATCAAACAGCTTTTTAAATGATAAAAAAAAATTTGTGGAGCCTGGGAGTCGAACCCAGGACCTCCTAGTGTGAGAACTGGCTACTGACCAGTCGAGCTAGTAGAGTGGGCTTGACGTGGATAGGTTCTGGTAGTACATAACCTTTTGGCTCGAGTTGAAATAAAAAAAAGTACTAATGGCGCACCACGGTGAGGTGCGCCATTAGTATGGACATGCTAATGGCGCACCACGGTGAGGTGCGCCATTAGTATTGTGGCTCGATCCCCCTTCGCCCGATCCCCCCTTCGCCCGATCCCCCCTTCCCTCTCCCCCCTCGCCAGTTCTCTCCCTCTCGATCCACCGCCGCCGCCGCCGCTGCCCTCGCCCTCGCCCTCGCCCTCGCCCTCGCCCTCTCCCTCCCTCGCCCTCTCCTCGCCGCCCAGACGCCGCCCGGACGCC
>NW_021304298.1:0-1612 GCF_002162155.2 Triticum dicoccoides
AAGATGGTTATGTTTCCTAACCATGAGCAAAAAGAGTTGTTATTTGATTAACGGGATCACATCATTAGAAGAATGATGTGATTGACATGAGCCATTCCATTAGCTTAGCACCCGATCGTTTAGTATGTTGCTATTGCTTTCTTCATGACTTATACATGTTCCTATGACTATGAGATTATGCAACTCCCGTTTGCCGGAGGAACACCTTGTGTGCTACCAAACGTCACAACGTAACTGGGTGATTATAAAGGTGCTCTACATGTGTCTCCAAAGGTACATGTTGGGTTGGCGTATTTCGAGATTAGGATTTGTCACTCCGATTGTCGGAGAGGTATCTCTGGGCCCTCTCGGTAATGCACATCACATAAGCCTTGCAAGCATTGCAACTAATGAGTTAGTTGTGAGATGATGTAATACGGAACGAGTAAAGAGACTTGCCGGTAACGAGATTGAACTAGGTATTGAGATACCGACGATCGAATCTCGGGCAAGTAACATACCGATGACAAAGGGAACAACGTATGTTGTTATGCGGTCTGACCAATAAAAGATCTTTGTAGAATATGTAGGAGCCAATATGAGCATCCAGGTTCCGCTATTGGTTATTGACCGGAGACATGTCTCAGTCATGTCTACATTGTTCTCGAACCCGTAGGGTCCGCACGCTTAAGGTTTCGATGACAGTTATATTATGAGCTTAAGGTTCCGGGTGAAATCGGGATTTTACCGGAGTACCGGGAGATTACTGGAACCCCCCGGGAGGTATATGGGCCTTAGTGGGCCTTAGTGGAAGAGACAAGAGGTGGCCAGGGCTGGGCCGCGCGCCCCTCCCCCCTAGTCCGAATAGAACAAGGAGAGGGGGCGGCACCCCCCTTCCTTCTCTTTCTCCTCTTTCCCCCCTCCCGAATCCTATTCCAACTAGGAAAGGGGGGGAATCCTACTCCCGGAGGGAGTAGGACTCCTCCTGGCGCGCCCTCTCCTGGCCGGCCGCACCCCCCCTTTGATCCTTTATATACAGAGGAAGGGAGCACCCCTAGATACACAAGTTGATCCACGTGATCATATTCTTAGCCGTGTGCGGTGCCCCCTTCCACCATAGTCCTTGATAATATTGTAAGGCGAAGCCCTGCGGCGGTAGTACATCAAGATCGTCACCACGCCGTTGTGCTGACGGAACTCTTCCCCGACACTTTGCTGGATCGGAGTCCGGGGATAGTCATCGAGCTGAACGTGTGCTAGAACTTGGAGGTGCCACAGTTTCGGTGCTTGATCGGTCGGGCCGTGAAGACGTACGACTACATCAACCACGTTGTGTTAACGCTTCCGTTGTCGATCTACAAGGGTACGTAGATCACACTCTCCCCTCTCGTTGCTATGCATCACCATGATCTTGTGTGTGCGTAGGCAAATTTTTGAAATTACTACGTTCCCCAACATGCAAGGGGAAGAAGAGAGAGAGAGGGCCTGGCATCTGTTTCCGGAGACCGAAAACGTCCGACATTAGACCGGCTATAATGCCGCTATAGTTAATCGTTGGGGCGTCAAACGAACTCCGAATGCGATGAAACTTGGCAGGCGGCCTACCTACACTAATATAAGACCGCACGCCAAC
>NW_021304299.1:0-1612 GCF_002162155.2 Triticum dicoccoides
AAGATGGTTATGTTTCCTAACCATGAGCAAAAAGAGTTGTTATTTGATTAACGGGATCACATCATTAGAAGAATGATGTGATTGACATGAGCCATTCCATTAGCTTAGCACCCGATCGTTTAGTATGTTGCTATTGCTTTCTTCATGACTTATACATGTTCCTATGACTATGAGATTATGCAACTCCCGTTTGCCGGAGGAACACCTTGTGTGCTACCAAACGTCACAACGTAACTGGGTGATTATAAAGGTGCTCTACATGTGTCTCCAAAGGTACATGTTGGGTTGGCGTATTTCGAGATTAGGATTTGTCACTCCGATTGTCGGAGAGGTATCTCTGGGCCCTCTCGGTAATGCACATCACATAAGCCTTGCAAGCATTGCAACTAATGAGTTAGTTGTGAGATGATGTAATACGGAACGAGTAAAGAGACTTGCCGGTAACGAGATTGAACTAGGTATTGAGATACCGACGATCGAATCTCGGGCAAGTAACATACCGATGACAAAGGGAACAACGTATGTTGTTATGCGGTCTGACCAATAAAAGATCTTTGTAGAATATGTAGGAGCCAATATGAGCATCCAGGTTCCGCTATTGGTTATTGACCGGAGACATGTCTCAGTCATGTCTACATTGTTCTCGAACCCGTAGGGTCCGCACGCTTAAGGTTTCGATGACAGTTATATTATGAGCTTAAGGTTCCGGGTGAAATCGGGATTTTACCGGAGTACCGGGAGATTACCGGAACCCCCCGGGAGGTATATGGGCCTTAGTGGGCCTTAGTGGAAGAGAGAAGAGGTGGCCAGGGCTGGGCCGCGCGCCCCTCCCCCCTAGTCCGAATAGAACAAGGAGAGGGGGCGGCACCCCCCTTCCTTCTCTTTCTCCTCTTTCCCCCCTCCCGAATCCTATTCCAACTAGGAAAGGGGGGGAATCCTACTCCCGGAGGGAGTAGGACTCCTCCTGGCGCGCCCTCTCCTGGCCGGCCGCACCCCCCCTTTGATCCTTTATATACAGAGGAAGGGAGCACCCCTAGATACACAAGTTGATCCACGTGATCATATTCTTAGCCGTGTGCGGTGCCCCCTTCCACCATAGTCCTTGATAATATTGTAAGGCGAAGCCCTGCGGCGGTAGTACATCAAGATCGTCACCACGCCGTTGTGCTGACGGAACTCTTCCCCGACACTTTGCTGGATCGGAGTCCGGGGATAGTCATCGAGCTGAACGTGTGCTAGAACTTGGAGGTGCCACAGTTTCGGTGCTTGATCGGTCGGGCCGTGAAGACGTACGACTACATCAACCACGTTGTGTTAACGCTTCCGTTGTCGATCTACAAGGGTACGTAGATCACACTCTCCCCTCTCGTTGCTATGCATCACCATGATCTTGTGTGTGCGTAGGCAAATTTTTGAAATTACTACGTTCCCCAACATGCAAGGGGAAGAAGAGAGAGAGAGGGCCTGGCATCTGTTTCCGGAGACCGAAAACGTCCGACATTAGACCGGCTATAATGCCGCTATAGTTAATCGTTGGGGCGTCAAACGAACTCCGAATGCGATGAAACTTGGCAGGCGGCCTACCTACACTAATATAAGACCGCACGCCAAC
>NW_021304300.1:0-1957 GCF_002162155.2 Triticum dicoccoides
AACTTTGGAATTGTTAGCGCTGCCACTTCCGGGACCTCAGCTTACAGGGATGATGATGAGGTGATGGAGGATGCGGTCACTTCTAATCCGGGTATGATTTCTGCCATACTATCTTTCTTTGGTCGATTCAACTGCATCGTGCATCACTGGGTGACGTGATTTTGGCAATTTGAACTTTGTACAGCTCCCAACATTATTGACCTCCCTGATGATGATGAAGAGCCCGAGAGGTCTTTGACGAGGAAGAGTAGGCGAGCTCCTGTAAGTGAGGCGCTACAGTCGACGCCGAGGGCGGAACCAGTCATTCAGGACACTGGTGACGTCAATCGGGGTTCTGTTACCTTCGCGGAGCCCCTGTCGAGTGCCTTGCCTTCTTCTTCGACCGCTCAGGCCCCTGTCGACCCGCCTTCACTTTTTGCAACCCATCATGTCCCGGAGGACGAGGTGAATGCTGCTAGGGAAGCCATACGCCAGGCGGGCATTATGATGGAGAAGATGAAGACGGTGCGGGACGCTAGCCAAACCGCCTATGATGCTAGCTCGGCTCTCCGGAGCAATGTTCAGGTTAGTTGGTCGCCGCTTGTTCTGTTAGGATATGCTATCTGAAGATTCTTTCCGAAAATCTTTTCATCTGTACACCCACTGGGTGTGTCGATTGAATTTTTTGGACTAGTGGGGGCACGCTGAGTGCATCCACTTGGTGTAGTCCCCGAGGATACGGCGGACTGCTGGCAGTTGACCATAATCTTTGTATTTTGTCGAGTAAAACAAACTGGTAGTTTGTTTCTTCCGCTCGATCCGGTCGAGTGGAATCAGAACCGGTGGGGGCACGCAAAGTGCACCCACTGGGTGTAGTCCCCGAGACCGCGGTCGACTGTGGTCTGAGTTCTACTTTGTCTCTCTTTCTTCCTTTTTATGAACTCGACTCCGGCGGGCCGGTCGAGTGGAATCAGAACCGGTGGGGGCACGCAAAGTGCACCCACTGGGTGTAGTCCCCGAGACTATGGTGGACTGCGGGCAGTCGACTATAGTCTTAGTATTTGTCGTTTTTTGCTGTGGAATAATTTCTCCCCTTTGATTTCAGAAATCTTGTGATCTTGGAGCTCGCTTCGCTGATTTGGAAAGTCAACAGATTCAACTGAAACTTGACTTGGAGCTGGCCAGGACAGAACTGCAGACGGTCAGAGACGGCGCCGCCGGTAAGACAAGTTTGTCGACTGGTCAGTTTTAGGCTCGAGCACCCTTCTGCTATTTCTGAATCAATCATCATTTCTTTGCAGAAAAACTGAGAGAGGCTTTGGCGAAAAAGGATCAGGATTTGTTTGCTGCCCAGAAGGAGGCTGACGACAGGACCGCTCTGGCCGAACAGAAGCTGGCTTCAGTCGGCCAGTTGGAAGAAGAGAATACCAGACTGAAGACTGCTCTAAATGAAGCCAACAGGGAGTGCACACGTTGGAAGAAGGAGAACCTCAACCTGACCGAAAAGATGGAAGGTGTCGCTCGTAGGAGGGACGATCTGGAGAGCTACCTGAGGAGCCTTGCTAAGAAGTTGTATATCAAGCTTGAAGGTGCACATTTAGTTTCGACTGATTTTTTTTGTGTCGACTTAGTGTATGAAAGTTGACTTATCCTTGGATCGTGAATGCAGAGTTTTGCTAGAACTTTGAAGAGGAGACCGGGCGGATCAAACCAGGTCTGGATCCAATCAACTCTCCCGTGAAAGATGAAACTGCCATGAATCAGCTCCGACTGGAATCTCGCATCGACGGTGCCATGGACTACTTGGCTCGACTGAAGGTCACCATGTCAAGGATCGACCCGGCACTCTGGCCAGAGGCTACGCTCTAAAACGATCTTGAGTCTCTGATGTCGCGACTTAACGGAATCCCTGACCGAGTGCAGGAGTGGAAGAAGTCTTCTGCTCGTTGTGGCGCTGATGTGTCTCTGTCCTTGGTTC
>NW_021304301.1:0-2838 GCF_002162155.2 Triticum dicoccoides
GAACGGCGACGTGGGCGGCGATGCAGGGCTTCCGGAGGGGCTTGGCTTGGTGGGGAGGAAGAGGGGGTCGCAGCGGAGCTCCTGAGCTCAGCGGAGGGGCGAGGGGTGGCCGGTGACGGCTGCTATGGCGAACGGCGGCGATGGTGGTGTTCGGCCGTGAGAGAGAGAGCGAGGGAGAGGAGGGGAAGAACCGAGGGAGAGTGAGAGAGAGCAGGGGAGGGCGTGGTGTCGTCCGGGGCATCGAGACGAGGAGGGGAGGGGCAGGCAGGCAGGCGAGCAGGTGGCGTGGCGCGGTGGCGCGCGCGCGCGCCGGCCACACTCCCCTCCCTCTGTCGAGGACGAAGACGACAGAGGAGGGAGGCGGGCTGGGCCGCCTGCTGGCTGGGCCGGCCAGCTGGCTGGGCTGCACAGGGAGGAGCCCAGGTAAGGTTCTCCCTTTATTTATTTTTCTTTTCTAATTTCTGACATTTGTTTTGATTTAAATAAAATATTAAATCATTTATTTACCTTATGCCAATTTTTGCAGGAGCTAGATATATTATTCCAGAGCTCCTTTATAAATGGCATAATATTTGGACATATATTAATATATATATAACTAATATATTTCCAAGGCAAATATTTATGCATTAAATCCAAATGCCCAAAATAAATACCTATGAGCTCTTAAAAATATTGGTTTGATTTTTATCTCTGTCCAATATTTTCAGAGAGCAACATGAGCATTTTCTTGGACCCTTTTGGAGAAATTTTTATTTGGGTCATTTTTCAGAAATGATTCTGAGGGTTTCACAAATCCCCATTTCAAATTAAATGGAATTTTAAACATGATGCACACACTCTGATGCATGACTAGCTAGGGTGTGACAACTCACCCCCACTCAAAAGAATCTCATCCCGAGATTTGGGTTCCTCCGGGAAGAAGGCGGGATATTCAAGTCGAAGACGATCCTCCCTTTCCCAAGTTGCTTCATCCTCAGAATGGTGCGACCATTGTACTTTGAGAAACTTGATATTATGACGTCGGGTGGTACGTTTGGCCTGATCGAGGATACGAACGGGGTACTCTCGATATGTAAGATTATCTTGGAGATCAAGCGTTTCGTGGTCCACTCCACGGATAGGATCCGAGAAGCAACGCCTGAGTTGAGAAACGTGGAAGACATCGTGGACTCTGGAGAGGTGCGGAGGTAGTTCCAACTGGTAGGCAACTTCTCCTCGTTTGGCGAGAATGCGAAAAGGTCCAATGTAACGAGGAGCCAATTTGCCTTTGATACCGAAACGATGGGTTCCCTTCAGAGGGGTGACCCGAAGATAAGCCTTCTCGTCAACCTCGAAAGTCATAGCCTTATGTTTTCGGTCATATTGACTCTTTTGACGAGATTGGGCTGTTTTCAACTTTTCACGAACGATACGAACTTGTTCTTCTGCTTCCTGAATCATATCCGGGCCAAAGAATTGTCTTTCCCCGGTCTCAGACCAGTTAAGGGGTGTTCGACACCGTCGTCCATAGAGAACTTCAAAAGGGGCTTTACCCAAGCTAGATTGATAGCTGTTGTTGTAAGCGAATTCAGCAAATGGAAGGCACTTCTCCCAGTCCATTCCGAATAAGATAACAGAGGCTCGAAGCATGTCTTCTAGAATCTGGTTGACGCGTTCCACTTGACCACTCGACTGAGGGTGGAAGGCGGTGCTAAAGGAGAGACGGGTTCCCATAGCATTTTGGAAACTTTCCCAAAACCGAGAGGTGAAAAGACTTCCTCGATCCGAGTTGATTTCCAAAGGAACACTATGGAGGGACACTATTCGGGAGATGTATAAGTCTGCCAGCTGGCTAGCGGTTATACTCTCACGAACAGGTAAGAAATGGGCTACTTTGGAAAGACGATCGACCACGACGAAAATAGCATTATTCCCTCTCTTGGTCCTGGGAAAACCGGTAATGAAATCCATACCAATTTTATCCCATTTCCATTCAGGAATAGCTAAGGGTTGAAGGGTGGCAGCAGGCCGTTGATGCTCTGCTTTTACACGACGACAGACGTCGCAATTAGCAATATACCGAGCAATTTCTCTCTTCATCCTAGTCCACCAGAACCTCTGGCGTAGGTCCTGATACATCTTAGTACTACCGGGATGAATGGTGAGAGGAGATTCATGAGCTTCCTTAAGGATCAAACGCCTCAGGTTTCGCACTTTGGGAACCACTAGTCGATTCCCGAAGTATACGACCCCTTGATCATTAATGGAGAAACAATTCGCAACTCCTTTCTGGATGTTTCTCTTGATGCGGGAAATTCCCGGATCTACCTTCTGTGCTTTGATAATCTGATCCGTAAGGGTAGGTTTTGCCACCAGGGTGGAAAGAAAACCTTGAGGTACAATGTGAAGGTTAAGCTTCCGAAATTCCTCATGGAGAAGCGGTTGACTTTGTTGTAACATCAGGTTGTTACAATAAGATTTACGACTTAGCGCATCAGCCATGACGTTGGCTTTCCCTGGGGTATAGGTTATTCCTAAGTCGAAGTCTGTGATCAATTCAACCCAACGTCTTTGCCTGAGATTCAGATCCGGTTGGGTGAAGATGTACTTCAGACTTTGGTGATCAGTGAATATTTCGCAACGATTACCGAGGAGGTAATGCCGCCAGGTCTTAAGTGCATAGACTACGGCTGCAAGCTCTAGATCATGAGTAGGATAATTCTCCTCATGTGGGTGCAATTGCCGTGAAGCGTAGGCAATTACGTGTCGATCTTGCATGAGAATGCAACCTAGTCCTTGTCGCGAGGCGTCGCAGTAGATAACAAAGTCCTTAGAGAAGTCTGGTGGTACCAGTAC
>NW_021304302.1:0-1207 GCF_002162155.2 Triticum dicoccoides
GGCAGAGGGGTTCGGCATCTTGTAATCCATATACACATAATCCACTCGACCGCCTCCGGGCTCCGAGACGTAGGGCTTTTACTTCCTCCGAGAAGGGCCTGAACTCGTACATCTCTTGTGTTTACAACCTCTCCATAGCTAGGACCTTGCCTCTCCATACCTACCCCCCACTCTACTGTCAGACTTAGAACCACGACAGTTGGCGCCCATCGTGGGGCAGGTGTTTTAGCGATTTTGTGGAGAAGTTGCGATTCTTCCGAGTACTTCCATCATGGTGGCTGCTGGAGTTTTGGTTGAGGGTCGAGAGATCCGTCTCGGTGCTCTCACCTTCGTCGCCGACGACTCCGCCTGGCTCCAGGAGGCTCCACTCGACGTCGATGCGCTCCCCGTCCACGGTGCGACGCATTTTCGCGCATGTGTCCGCGGCGTTCTGCTGCGGCAACCGTCGACTCCGTATCGGTCGAATCCCCCATCGACCACCCTCCTAGTCTCCCGCCAGCGCAAGCGCTCGGGCCGATCGAGGCTTCAGTGGTGGGTGAGGCACGCGGTGGCTCGCCAGACGGCCACCACCCAAGTTGCGGCAATCGAGCCCGACGAATCTCTCTACGGCATGTTCGATCTGTCGACTGGCTCCGTAGAGACTACATCCGAGTGCGATAGCAGTGATCCAGCGGCGAAAATCCTGATGGTCGACGGGCCCCGCAGTCCCCCTGGCTTCACCCGTGATGGTGGGGCAGGTGACGGAGGCGACCCCGCACGAGACCACGAAGAGTACCAGCCCGAGCCACTCGACTCTCTGCAAAGAGAGGAACTTCGCCGCAGGAACGTGGATGTCCTGCGTACTCCCATCGCAAGAGAAACCCCCGAGGCTCACGCCTTGGAGGAGGCATGTTTAGCCAATTTGACCGAACGCACTCGACTGGAGAATCTTCAGCGAGCACTCGACGAGCGCGCGCGGCAACGAGTTCCCAACACCAGTCGACGTCAACTCTTTCCGCCGACTCAGGTATATCGAACCCCAGTCCAGAATTTAGCAGCTGCGACCCGTATTGCAGAGTCCATCCAGCCTTCTCAGTCGGAAGCTGGCAGAGGCTTGATGCAGATCAGGGATCTGCTCCGGGCAGCAGGCGATCAGAATTCGGCCGTGTCGCAGTCGCGCAACAGAATTCACACTCGATCCATTGCTGCGAATACGGTTCAGTCGGCT
>NW_021304303.1:0-738 GCF_002162155.2 Triticum dicoccoides
CCCAGGGTTCGTTAATCATGGAAATCACTCCGGGACCGCAAAACTGTGAGTAGTAGTCCATGAAACAGGCCAGAATCGGCCAAAACTGCCTGTCTTGATGACCGACACGTAAACGCACCCAGGGTTCGTTAATCATGGAAATCACTCCGCGACCCCAAAACAATGAGTAATACTCCATGAAATGGGCCATAATCGGCCAAAACTGCCAATGTTGATGACCAACATATAAGTGCACCTTGGGGTTCAATAACTATGGAAATTGCTTCAGGACCTCAAAACAGCGAGTAATAATCCAAGAAAAGGGCCAGAATCGGCCAAAACTGCCAGTGTTGATCACCGACACGTAAACGCACCCCAGGGTTCGTTAATCGTGGAAATCACTCCGGGACCATAAAACAGTGAGTAATAGTCCAAGAAACGGGCCAGAATCGGCCAAAACTGCCAGTGTTGATGACCGACACGTAAACTCACCCCAGGGTTCGTTAATCATGGAAATCACTCCGGGACCGCAAAACAGTGAGTAGTAGTCCATGAAACGGGCCAGAATCGGCCAAAACTGCCTGTGTTGATGACCGACACGTAAACGCACCCAAGGTTCGTTAATCATGGAAATCACTCCGTGACCCCAAAACAGTGAGTAATAGTCCATGAAATGGGCCATAATCGGCCAAAACTGCCAATGTTGATGACCAACATATAAGTGCACCTTGGGGTTCAATAACTATGGAAATTGCTTCA
>NW_021304304.1:0-2584 GCF_002162155.2 Triticum dicoccoides
TGGAGCGGTGCTTCATCCATACATTGATGTCGACGAATCTTGACGGCGTGGTGCAGTGTAGATTCAGAATTCGATGTGGGAGGATGGACTCGCGCAGGAGGACGACGTTGTCTGGTGTCGTGGTGACGTCGATGGCAGAGAGACCTGGCACGGTAGATGCAAAAGTACAGCTCTGAAGATGGACTCGTGGCAGGTGGCTGCAGCGGCCTCATACCCAGTAGGCGTCCTGGTTGAGGAGTGCGCTGGACTGGTAGGTGCCCCATACCAGGCAGACGTCCTGGTTGGGACCTCAGGTCTTATAAGGTTAGGATTGGGTGCGATGTCTGTTTGTTATTAGGCCTAGGCTATCAACGCCCCTTCATTAATTGGATAGGTGTAGCGACATTTGTTGTTTAGACGGTGGCTTTAGTCTTGCTGTTGTATGACTTTGTAAGGTCTTGTGAGAATAATTAATAAAGTGGTCGTATGCATCGCCCAGATGCAGAGGCCGGGGTCATCCTCCTTTTCTAAAAAATATTACTTTCCTGCCTTATTACCTAAGAGGGTGATTAACAAAAAAACTTAGATCACTAATTCTGTACACACGTCACCCACCTCACTTGTAGTTGCATACAAGTGTGGACCGATGCGGCTGTCTTGCATGGGTGGAGGACGAAAAAATATTGAGGTAGGGCGAAGTCTAAATCATAATCACTATTTCATTTTATTCATGCATTCAGGTTAAATATATACACGTGGCAAAAAGAAAGACACAAGATACATTATTCTTCATGCACAAATCCTAGCTCTCATTACATATTTTCGGCCACATTCAGGTTAACCACCACAGCAAGCTACAACAGTTGGTTTCAACCTGACTTGAAAAACAGGAAATTATGTAAATTAGCTGCATAAGGACTAGCTAGAGTGTTGGCTACCAAATCTGAATGCAAAATTGGAGATATTTATTCTAGTAAGCTAAATCCTCTAATTTTGTATTGTTTACGTACCAAAATAAATGGTACAATTGTGGAGCTTCAGCTAAGCAAGATCTAATCCTTCGAGTCGAGATTCTGTCACATAATTACCAAGCACATACCTATGTGCAGCACATCTCTAACTAACAGATCTAGCCACTCATACCTATGTGCAGCACATCTCTAACTAAAAAACCTCCAAGAAGGATTAATTACTAGGTAAACTATACCTCAGATCTAGCCACTCATACCTATGTGCAGTCACTCATACCTATGTGGAGTCTCAACAAAAGCATGGGATGGAGGATTAATTAGTAGGTAAACTATACCTCAGATCTAGCCACTCATACCTATGTGCAGCACATCTCTAACTAAAAAACCTCCAAGAAGATTGAAGTAAATCATGCCATAGAAAAGGAGGTCAGCATAGGGTGGCTGGGGATTTGATTTTCTTGATACACGAAGCTAGTTGCCGCCCGGAAGGAAACCCTAGACAGGGGAGCCGCCAGCGACTTGTGCTTGCTAGTGTCGGAGCTGGGTGGAGGAGCCCCTAGCAGAGTCGCGTCGTCAGACCATGGAGACGCACTGCAAGGAAGGTGGCGGGGCGTCGCCGAGCTTGGGTTGCAGGCGGCAGAGGCTGGTTGGGGAGGAGCCGGACGTCAAGGAACGACACGGGGCAGTGCCGGCCGACGCCAAGGGGTGAAGGGGAAGTTAGCGATGGGGGAGAGAGCGTGTGCGTGCAGTGCCTGTGGGACTTGGTCCCAGAGGACGCCCTTGACTGCGCCGGTGAGCCCGAGGACGGACCAGACCCCCGGTGCTGAAAACCTGGCACATTGTTCAGGAGAGCCATATGCTGCTGGAAACACAATCTGGAATCATGTTGCTGTAAACTAAAACTGCATTCACTTCCATGATGAAATTGGGGAGCTGAGCTGCGCTCCTGTTATCGTTTTTTTTTTGGGGTCTCATTTGTCTATGCATGTTGGTTTCTCAGTGACGCTGATGAGTGTTCATCCAGTAATGCAAAGTCCCTGTTTTGTCCCAAAAATATTTGCCTCTACAAAAAGAAATTGTTGTGTGTGTTTTTCTCACCTCTCTCATCACAGAAAAAGGACCTTGCAATGACTGGTTCGAACATCTATTTCGACCGGAGTTTGCATCTAAGATTAATAAGTAAGGAGTCTCTCTCTCTCGGGACGATGGGTGACGTACGCTGGCGCGTCTCGCTCGCGCCGGACCTTCCCCTGGCGCGATCGGTCACGTTCGCCGATGGCGAGAACCTGCTGCACCGCGGTACACTACGGACGTGCTGATCGATGCGAGGGGCGTGACGGTGGATGCGCGTTACCTTCGCGATGGGAAGCACATCGACATTGGTCAGATCGTGGACTTCTCTTGTCACTTTGCTAGTGTTCGCGACCGGATCACGGCGGAAGTTGCGGCTGCGCACGACGCGGCTGACAAGACCGGAAAGCGGCGGTACATGGGACACGCCATGGAGCGACACAAGCAATCGGGTTCGGGGGCCAGGCATCCTAGGCCCACATCCTGGTGCGGTTGGAGCGCCCGCCATGGATGCCCGACACGTGGACGGAGATCAGGAGCGCCATGGAGGAATAAGAATCCCC
>NW_021304305.1:0-1507 GCF_002162155.2 Triticum dicoccoides
AGCTTCTGTTGATTCCCCCTTTTGAGGAGGAAATTTTTGATACTATTCGGACGGCTAATTCTAATGCGGCTTCAAGCCCTGATGGTTTCTCCATTCCGTTCTTTCGACAATTCTGGCCCCAACTAAAAGGTCTAATTTCTGCTGTCATCCAAGGGTATTGGCTGGGATCGGTTGACATTTCTAGACATAACTATGCGGTTCTCTCCCTCATCCCTAAGGTCAAGGGTGCGGATATGATTTCTCAATTTAGGCCGATTGCTTTAATCAACAACTTCGCAAAGATGCCTGCAAAGGGCATGGCCACTAGGCTATCTCCCATTGCACATCGGACCATTAGCCCTTTCCAATCTGCTTTCATCAAAGGGAGGTTCATTTTGGACGGGGTACTTTGTTTACATGAGATAGTTCATGACTTACGGGTGCGAGGGACCAAGGCTGTGGTTCTCAAACTTGACTTTGAAAAGGCCTACGACTCGGTTAGCTGGAAATTCCTTCGGCAAGTTCTTTTGGCTAAGGGCTTTGAGGGGCCTGTTATGCAGCGCCTGATGCAATTGGTTTCTGGGGGCACACGGCTGTGGCTGTCAATGGCCAAATTAGCCAGTTTTTTGCTAATGGCAGGGGCCTCAGGCAAGGGGATCCAGCGTCCCCTTTACTCTTCAACTTTGTGGCTGATGCTCTATCTCGCATTCTCTCACGAGCTGCCTTGGCTGGTCATATCACTCCGGTGAGCTCTCATCTCATCCCTAATGGCATCTCTCATCTCCAATATGCGGATGATACTATAATTCTGTTGGAACTTAATGATAGTAGCCTCACCAATCTGAAATTCCTTCTGCTTTGTTTCGAAGCGCTCTCAGGTCTTAAAATCAATTTCTCTAAGAGTGAGGTTGTAGTGACTGGGGTCTCGGACGAAGAGGCGCAGCGGGTGGCCCATCTTCTGAACTGCTCTTTGGGATCCTACCCTCTCAAATATCTAGGCCTCCCCATTTCCCCGCTTAAACTTTTGGCTAAAGACTTCGCTCCGGTGGTTACCAAAGTTGGCAACAGAGTTCTCCCTTGGCGAGGGCGATATAATACGCAAGCGGGCAAGGTCGCCCTTACTAACTCATGTCTTTCTTCGCTACCTATGTTCTTAATGGGATTCTATCTTCTCTCTAGTGGGGTTTATAATGGTTTTGACAAGCATAGGGGTGCTTTCTATTGGAACGCAGCGGACAATAAACGTAAGTACAAAATGGTCAGATGGGACATTATATGTCGCCCCAAGGCCAAAGGGGGTCTGGGCATTATTAATACGCGAGTGATGAATACTTGTCTTATGATCAAATGGTGGTGGAAGATCATGACTCTTGAGGGACTGCCACCCTGGCTCTCTATCGTAAAAGCTAAATATTTCCCCTCCTCGAGTCCTATGTTCGCGCCGGCTGCGGGTGGGTCGCAATTTTGGCATCAACTGGTTAAAGTCCGGCTGATCTTTCGGTCCCTTGTAAAATTTGTAGTTAGGAAC
>NW_021304306.1:0-1413 GCF_002162155.2 Triticum dicoccoides
TATTTAACCATTTGACCACCTATTGATACATATATTTGGGCCATATCTGGGTGAGTATGCTTTTCCTACCCCACATCACGTGGTTTTCAGAGATTCCCCTATCCTCATGGCCCGCGCGATCTATGTCTTTGACCGGACTCGTGAAGGGTTTGACTGGGGTAAATTCCACTTTGTTTGTATTAAGGCAGGTCACAGTGACATGCTGGACCTTATTTGGGCACATGCCTGCACAAGATTACCTCCCAGCGGTGCTAAGTGTGACATGAGCACTGTAGGTGCAGAACCTTCTCCCGGGACTGTCCCGTTCTTGAGGCAAGTGTTGTATCAAAGTTTTGCATTGGGTATTTAACCATCACACCAACATATCATACATATATTTGGGTCATATGCATGTGGATGTGCTCTTCCGACCCTCTCTCGCGCGGTATTCAGAGATTCCCTGTTCTATAGGGCCCTCGTGATCTACGTCTTTGACCGGAGTTGGGAGGGGTTTGACCAGGGTAAATTCCTCTTGGTTTTTGTTAAGGCTGGTCATGGTGACATGCCGAACCATGTTTCAGCCCATGGATGCACAAGATTCCCTTCTGGCGGTGCTAAGTGCGGCACGAGCACTATAGGTGCAGGACCTTCCCACGGGACTGTCGCATTTGTGAGGTAAATGCAGCATCGAAGTTGTACTTTGGGAATTTAACCATCGCAACACCCTTTCATACATATATTTAGGCCATATACGGGTGGGTGTGCTCTTCCTTCCTTCCCTTGCGTGGTTTTCGGAGATACCACGTTCCACAAGGCCTGCATGATCTACGTCTTTGACCGGACATGAGAGGGGTTTGACCGGGGTGAATTCCTCTGGGTTTGTGTTAAGGCAATTCATTGTGAGATGTCGAACCTTGTTCGAGCAGCTGCCTGCACAAAATTCCCTCCCGGCAGCGCTAAGCGCAGTACGAGCATTGTAGGTGTAGAACCTTCCCGCGGGGCTGTTGCGTTTGTGAGGCAATAGCCGCATTGGAGCTGTCTATTGGTTACTTAACCATTGCACCAGTGGTTCATACATATATTTGGGCGAGATGCGGGTCGACGTGCTCTTCTTACCCGCCCTCAGGCGGTTTTTAGTGATTCCTGATCGAGAGGTCCCATGCAATCTATGTTTTTGATCGGACTCAAGAGGGGTTTGACTGGGATGAATTCCTCTCGGTTTGTGTTAAGGTGAGGACCAACTTGCACAATATTCCCTCCCAGCGGCGCTAAGTGCGGCACCAGCTATAGGTGCAGTACATTCCCTAGGGACTGTCGCGTTGGTGAGGCAAGTTCCGCATCGAAGTTGTGCATTGGGTATTTAACCATCACGCCAACCTTTTATACATATATTTGGGCCATATGCGGGTGGGTGTGCTCTTCCTACCCTCCCTC
>NW_021304307.1:0-1062 GCF_002162155.2 Triticum dicoccoides
CAGTTTGGGCCGATTCTGGCCCGTTTCTTGGACTATTACTTAGTTATGGGGTCCCGAAATGACCCCGGGTTGTGTTTACGTGTCGGTCAGCAACACTCACAATTTTGGCCAATTCTAACGTGTTTTGTGGACTATTACTTACCGTTTTTAGGTCCCGAAGTGATTTCCATAGTTGTTGAACCCCAAGGCGCGCTTACCTGTCGGTCATCAATACTCATAGTTTTGGCTGATTCTGGCCCGTATCATGGACTATTACTCACTTTTTTGGGCTCCCGGAGTGATTTCCACGATTAACGAGCCACGGGGTGCATTTACGTGTCGGTCATCAACACTCACAGTTTTGGCCAATTCTGGCCCGTTTCTTGGACTATTACTCTGTTTTTGGGTCTCGGCGTGATTTCCATGATTGACGAACACCGGGGTGCATTTATGTGTCGCTCATCAACACTCGCAGTTTTGGCCGATTCTGGCCCATTTCGTGGAGTATTATGCACTATTTTGGGGTATCGAAGTGATTTCAACAATTAACTAACCGCGGGGTGCGTTTACGTTTTGGTCATCAACACTTACATTTTTGTCCGATTCTTGCCTTTTTTGTATACTATTACTCACTGTTTTGGGGTCCCGGAGTGATTTCCACGATTAACGAACCCCGGCGTGCGTTTACGTGTCGGTCATCAACACTCACAGATTTGGCCGATTCTGGCCCGTTTCGTGGACTATTGCTCACTTTTTTGGGGCCCCGGAGTGATTTCCACGATTAAGGAACCCTTGGGTGCGCTTACGGGTTGGTTATCAACACTCGCGGTTTTTGTCGATTCTGACCCGTTTCGTGGACTGTTACTCACCGTTTTGGGGCCCCAAAGCGATTTCCATGGTTGTTGAACCCCAAGGTGCTCTTAAGTGTAAGTCATCAACAATCGCAGTTTGGGCCGATTCTGGCCCGTTTCTTGGACTATTACTTAGTTATGGGGTCCCGAAATGACCCCGGGTTGTGTTTACGTGTCGGTCAGCAACACTCACAATTTTGGCCAATTCTAACGTGTTTTGTGGACTATTACT
>NW_021304308.1:0-1517 GCF_002162155.2 Triticum dicoccoides
CACCACGGCCGAACCTCCGCCGTCGCCGAGCTCGCCGTCGACGCAGCTCCGGTGACCATTTGGTCACCCCGGCGAGCCCAACGAGTTCGCAAGACCCCGTAGAGCATCCCTAGCGCCTCGCTTTGCTCGACTTCGAGCTCCAGCACCGTTCCCGTGCACGACCGAACCCCGGCGGCCGCAGCCGAGCTCGCCGCCGTCGACTCCGGCCACCCCGACCCCAACGGGCCCCGCCAAGAGCTGCGGGTTGGCCTCAGCTCCACTCCGGTGGTCTCCGCGGCCCCTCTGGTGGCCGAAATGACCAAAACCACTTCCGCCGCCGCGTCGGGCTCGCCGGCGACTAAACGCCGGCAGCCGACATCCACTTTGACCACGGGTGGGCCCTGGTTGACTCCCCTGAGTCAATGACAGGTGGGGCCAAGCCCTGCTAATTAAACAGGATTAGTTTTAATTAAGTTTTAATTAAAATAATCACCCTGACATGCGGGACCCACTGTCAGGTTTGACCTGGACCAGTTCCGTTGACCTGCTGACGTCACACTGACGTCAGGCTGACGCAGTAATTGATTTTCTGGATTTAAATTAAATCAGGAAATTCCAGAATATTATTTAAACTTCAAAAATTCATAACTTTTATTCTGTAACTCCAAATTGGACAAATTATATATGAAAAATGATCAGAAAAATCCAATCTATCCATCTGTACTATTTTCATGCATGATCAAACAAGTTAAGTTGATGTTTTAAGCAGAACAAGAAAAGGCACTTAAAAAGGCCATATTTGAATTTGGAATTTGAATCTTTGATTCAAATTTGTTCAACCCCTTCTGGTTTTAGTTGCATTAGCCCAATACACTCATATTGCCATGTTTCATGCATGCATCATATTGTTGCACATTGTTTGGTGATGCTTGTGTATCGATGTCCTTTGCGACAGGTTCTGTCCCCGAGGAGTACCGTGATTACCCTAACGAAGAACCGTATCAGTGCATCGAACCATCAGGCAAGCAACCAACCATTTGATCATATCGATACAATCCCATGTTCTCGCTCCTGCTCTCCTTTACTGCATTAAGACAACGCGTTTCAAACTGCTGTGTGCTACGGTAGTTGAACCCATTTCCTCTGCATGACCTGTCATTGCCACAGTAACTAGATGAAACCCACTAGCATGTGTAGGAGTTGATTGAGCCATATGTATGTGTTGTTCCTACCCTGCTATGCCTGCTATGCTTAGAGTCGTGTCAGGTCTGGTTCATCTGGGTGATGGGCTAGAGTGAAATGTTTATGTCGGTAATGAGAGTGGTGTGGTGAACACGATTTGGTAAAGGTATCGATGAGAGGCCATGTAGGAGTACATGGTGGGTTGTTTCATTGAAGCCGACCTTAAGCACTGAGATCTGTATGTGTGATTTAAGAATCAGCTACTACCATGCATTGGGCCCGAAACCAATGGACCCTCTCGGCTTCTTATTCACCCTAGTTCTCCGTCCAGGAGTTGCAAGTAGTTTCTGGTGTTT
>NW_021304309.1:0-1021 GCF_002162155.2 Triticum dicoccoides
CCCCCCCGGGCCAGTGCTCCTCTGAGTGTTGGTCCACCTGTCAGCTACCGGTGGCTACCAGGGGCAACTCTGGGCTGGCCTACCCGTACCTAAGACAATCTGAGTGTGCCCTGAGAAAGAGATATGTGCAGCTCCTATCGGGATTTGTCGGCACATTCGGGCGGTGTTGCTGGTCTTGTTTTAACCTGTCGAAGTGTCTTGAGTTACCGAGATACCGAGTCTGATCGGAACGTCTTGGGAGGAGGTCTATTCCTTCGTTGACCGTGAGAGCTTGTCATGGGCTAAGTTGGGACTCCCCTGCAGGGGTTGAACTTTCGAAAGCCGTGCCCGCGGTTATGGGCAGATGGGAATTTGTTAATGTCCGGTTGCAGATAACTTGAACCTTAATTAATTAAAATGAATCAACTGAGTGTGTTACCGTGATGGCCTCTTCTCGGCGGAGTCCGGGAAGTGGACACGGTGTTGGAGTAATGCTTGCGCAGGTTGTTCCTCTAGATTCTCGCTCGTGCTTCGCCTCCTCTTCTCGCTCTCTTTTGCGTATAAGTTAGCCACCACATATGCTAGCCGCTTGCTGCAGCTCCACATATATTTGCCTTATCCATTCCTATAAGCTTAAATAGTTTTGATCGCGAGGGTGCGAGATTGCTGAGTCCCCGTGGCTCACAGATACTATAACTCCAGATGCAGGTCCAGGTGTTTTCGCTCCAGGTGACGAGTACGAGCTCAAGTGGGAGTTCGACGAGGACTCTCAACGTTATTATGTTTCCTTTCCCGATGATCAGTAGTGGTGCCTAGTTGGGGATCGATTCAGGGCCTTGTCGCACGTTGGGTTCTTTTCCATTTTTGGCGCCGTAGTCGGGCCATGAGTGTTTGTTTGATGGATGTTATTTATGAACTCTGATGTGACGTGGCGAGTGTAAGCCAACTATGTATCTTCCCCTTTTTATCATATACTACATGGGATGTTGTAATGATTGCCTAACTTGCGACATTGCTTTCAATGCGGTTATGTCTCTAAGTC
>NW_021304310.1:0-1060 GCF_002162155.2 Triticum dicoccoides
ATGCAACTAAAACCAGAAGGGTTTGAGCAAATTTGAATCAAGGATTCAAATTTCAAATTCAAATATGGCCTTTTAAAGTGCTTTTCCTTGTTCTGCTTAAAACATCAATTTAACTTGTTTGATCATGCATGAAAATAGTACAGATGGATAGATTGGATTTTTCTGATCATTTTTCATATATAATTTGTCCAATTTGGAGTTACAGAATAAAAGTTATGAATTTTTGAAGTTTAAATTATATTCTGGAATTTCCTGATTTAAATTAAATCCAGAAATTATAGTTATTGCGCCAGCATGACGTCATCATGACGTCAGTGGTCAACTGCGGCTGGCTGAGGTCAAACCTGACGTGTGGGGCCCACACGTCAGTGACAGGGGGGTTAAACAGGGTTAAATTAATCCTAATTACTAATTAGTGGCGCTGGGGCCCACTGGTCAGTGTCAGGGGGTTAACTAATAGTGGTTAGCGCTAATCCTAATTAGCTACAGGGCTGGGCCCACCTGTCAGGGACTCAGGGGGGTCCTGCCGTGGTCAAGGTGGGTCAAACCCACCGGCGACGTGACGCCGGCGAGGCCCGAGACGGTGGCGCGATGCGGGATCGCGCTACAGGGCACGGGCGAGGCCGTTCTTGGGCTCGTTGGAGAGCTCTTGCTCCCGCGCGTCGAACGGTGGTGGTGGCCGAGCCTGGGGTGGCCGGTACCGTCGACGGCGAGCTCGTGAGCGGCGGCCGGAGTTCGGGTGCGGTCGGAGTCGGCGTTGCAGGGTGTTTGGGGAGGCGTTGGTGCGTGCTGCGTGCTCCTAGTGAGGCGTGGAGCACGATAGTGTGCTCGGTTGGGCGCTACGGTGACCGTGGCCACGACGGCGACATCGCCGGCGGCGTGGAGCTCTCGGCCAAGGTGGGGCTAAGGCCTAGAGGTCGAAAGAGACCCGGGAAGAAGGGGGAAACGACTCGGGGGCTCACCGCGGTTGCAGTGGGCGTCGAAGCGGGCTCGGAGACGCGCTGGAGATGGCGAATTCGTCGGCGATGATGGTCGGAGCCCGAAGAGGGGAACGGCGACG
>NW_021304311.1:0-1170 GCF_002162155.2 Triticum dicoccoides
TCCCTCAACCTCTCCTCCCTCCCTTGCTGGATCAAGAAGGAGGAGACGTGGCTGTTCCGTACGTGTGTTGAACGCGGAGGTGCCGTCCGTTCGGCGCTGGTCATCGGTGATTTGGATCACGTCGAGTACGACTACATCATCACCGTTCTTTTGAACGCTTCCGTGCGCGATCTACAAAGGTATGTAGATGCATCTAATCACTCGTTGCTAGATGAACTCCTAGATGATCTTGGTGAAACGAGTAGGAAAATTTTTGTTTTCTGCAACGTTCCACAACAGAACTGCCCTAAGTACTTAGCGGATAAGAAGGCCGGCAAAACAAAAGGTATATGTGATATACATGTAATTGATGTGTACCTTACTAGTGCCCGTAGTAGCTCCTGGGTATTTGATACCGGTGCAGTTGCTCACATTTGTAACTCAAAGCAGGGGCTGCGGAATAAGCGGAAACTGGCAAAGGACGAGGTGACGATGCGCGTTGGGAATGGTTCCAAGGTCAATGTGATCGCCGTCGGCACGCTACCTCTGCATCTCCCTTCAGGATTAGTTTTAAACCTTAATAATTGTTATTTAGTGCCAGCTTTGAGCATGAACATTGTATCGGGATCTCGTTTAATTCGAGATGGCTACTCTTTTAAATCTGTGAATAATGGTTGTTCCATTTTTATGAGAGATATGTTTTATGGTCATGCTCCTATGGTGAATGGTTTATTCTTTATGAATCTCGAACGTGATGCTACACATGTTCATAATGTGAGTACCAAAAGAAGTAAGGTTGATAATGATAGTCCCACATACCCGTGGCACTGCCGCCTTGGTCACATAGGTGTCAAACGCATGAAGAAGCTCCATGCTGATGGACTTTTAGAGTCTCTTGATTATGAATCATTTGACACATGCGAACCATGCCTTATGGGTAAAATGACCAAGACTCCGTTCTCAGGAACAATGGAGCGAGCAACCGACTTATTGGAAATCATACATACTGATGTGTGCGGTCCAATGAGTGTTGAGGCTCGCGGTGGCTATCGTTATGTTCTCACCCTCACTGATGATTTAAGTAGGTATGGGTATATCTACTTAATGAAACACAAGTCTGAAACCTTTGAAAAGTTCAAGGAATTTCAGAGTGAGGTTGAAAATCAACGTGACAGGAAAATCAAGTTTCTA
>NW_021304312.1:0-1174 GCF_002162155.2 Triticum dicoccoides
CAAGGCGGCAGTGCCACAAGTATGTGGGACTATCATTATCAACCTTACTTCTTTTGGTACTCACATTATGAATATGTGTAGCATCACGTTCGAGATTCATAAGGAATAAACCATTCACCATAGGAGCATGACCATAAAACATATCTCTCATAAAAATGGAACAACCATTATTCTCAGATTTAAAAGAGTAGCCATCTCGAATTAAACGAGATCCCGATACAATGTTCATGCTCAAAGCTGGCACTAAATAACAATTATTAAGGTTTAAAACTAATCCCGAAGGGAGATGCAGAGGTAGCGTGCCGACGGCGATCACATTGACCTTGGAACCATTCCCGACGCGCATCGTCACCTCGTCCTTTGCCAGTTTCCGCTTATTCCGCAGCCCCTGCTTTGAGTTACAAATGTGAGCAACTGCACCGGTATCAAATACCCAGGAGCTACTACGGGCACTAGTAAGGTACACATCCATTACATGTATATCACATATACCTTTTGTTTTGCCGGCCTTCTTATCCGCTAAGTACTTAGGGCAGTTCCGCTTCCAGTGACCGCTTCCCTTGCAATAAAAGCACTCAGTCTCGGGCTTGGGTCCATTCTTTGGCTTCTTCCCAGCAGCTTGCTTGCCGGGCGCGGCAACCTCCTTGCCGTCCTTCTTGAAGTTCTTTTTACCCTTGCCTTTCTTGAACTTAGTGGTTTTATTGACCATCACCACTTGATGTTCCTTTCTGACTTCTACCTCTGCTGATTTCAGCATAGCAAATACTTCAGGAATGGTCTTTTCCATCCCCTGCATATTGAAGTTCATCACAAAGCTCTTGTAGCTTGGTGGAAGCGACTGGAGGATTCTGTCAATGACCGCATCATCCGGGAGATTAACTCCCAGCTGAGTCAAGCGGTTATGCAACCCAGACATAGTGAGTATGTGCTCACTGACAGAACTGTTTTCCTCCATCTTACAGCTAAAGAATTTGTCGGAGACTTCATATCTCTCGACCCGGGCATGAGCTTGGAAAACCATTTTCAGCTCTTCGAACATCTCATATGCTCCATGTCTCTCAAAACGCTTTTGGAGCCCCGGCTCTAGGCTGTAAAGCATGCCGCACTGAACGAGGGAGTAGTCATCGAAACGTGCCTGCCAAGCGTTCATAACGTCTTGTTCCGCAGGGAGAAC
>NW_021304313.1:0-1049 GCF_002162155.2 Triticum dicoccoides
GTTGAGTCAGGTCTGATTCATCGGGGATGAATCAGAGGCGTGTGAACCTGTCCTACTGTGTGTGAGCTAAGTGTGTGAACACGATTTGGTAAAGGTAGCGGTGAGAGGCCATGTAGGAGTACATGGTGGGTTGTCTCATTGCAGCCGTCCTCAGGAACTGAGTTCTGTGTTTGTGATCCATGATTCAGCTACTACCACGCATTGGGCCCGAAACCAATGGACCCTCTCGGCTTCTTGATCACCCTTGTCCTCTGTCTAGGAGTTGCAAGTAGTTTCTGGTGTTTGTAGTATGCTGGAGGCCGTGGGCAGCGCTGACCGTAGGGGTGGGCTGTGATGCGGTAGGCACGTGGCACGGTGTACCGGGCGCCCGTTTGGTGTCTCGGGAACCCTGTTCACATCGTTTGGGGCTGTGAGCGAAACTCCGGCCAGATCTCCTCATGGATGGAACCCGAATAGGCGATAAACCTGGACTAGAGACTTAGGTGATTAGGTAGGTCGTGGCCGACACCCACGTTGGGCTTCCGCTTGAAGGTTGCCGAGTACATGTCGTGTAAACGGCGGTAAGTGGTGAGAGCGTGTGTGAAGAAGTACACCCTGCAGGGTTAACCTAATCTATTCGAATAGCCGTGTCCGCGGAAAAGGACTTCTGGGTTGCTTATATCAGTTCATAGACAAGTGAAAGTGGATACTCTAAAATACGCAAGATAAGCGTGAGTGCTATGGATGGCGTTCTCGTAGGGAGACGGGAGCGGATCCATAGTGGTGTATTGATATGGTGAATATGTGGACTCGTGTGCGCCACCTCAAAAAAGTTACTCGTAGTCGTAGTTCAGGATAGCCACCGAGTCAAAGCTGGCTTGCTGCAGTTAAACCCCACCATCCCTTTGTTGATAATGATGCATATGTAGATAGTTCTGATGTAAGTCTTGCTGGGTACATTTGTACTCACGTTTGCCTATTTTATGTTTTTGCAGAGAGACTTCAGTCTCACTAGTATTTCCGCGTGGTCTTCGACGTTTAGCTTGTTACCTCAGCTACGATCTTGTGCC
>NW_021304314.1:0-3057 GCF_002162155.2 Triticum dicoccoides
TTTTTTTTTTTTTGTTGCGTGCGGGTGAGGTGGGGGCGTGGGAGATCGCTGGGAGGTGGGAGGGAGGACGAAAAAAACCCGGACAAAAATGGTGGGACTAAAATAAAACCCGGAACGCGACCTACCAACTGAGACATTACGAGTTTAGATTTTCACCAAAGGATCCGCGACTACCTTGGAATACCAACTCCCACATCCACGAGTTGACAGTTAGTTGGGGCTGTGGCAGAGAAAACAATCTGTTATGGACTTCTCTCGATATTGGCCTGGTTAGAATAGCTTTCCACGCAACCTTCAACTGAAGTACGTAGGAACCATATGTGCAAAACTCCTCTTCACAAGGGTATTGCAGAGTGACCACAGTGCCTTCGTTTTCATAATGGTTATCAACAAAGCAGACATTGAGCACCATTTCTCCGTCATCCTTGTTGATAGGGACAGCTATCAAATTACGAGCTAGCGCAAGAGAGCCATCGTCTCTGACTAATCCCTGACCACCTGCAACCTCTTCGCTGCTGTCATCATCGTATTCGAATAGGGTCATAGGATTCTCTTCGAAGTCATCGGTCCAAGCAATCACTTTGCCACGGAAAGGCACACCATGAGGTCCCTCCAGAATTTTGACTTCAAGGGTGGCTTCCACAGGATGCCGAACAGGGATGCATACCAATTCAACTGTGCTACGCCAACTAGTCAGACACCGAGCCATAGCTCGACCACCATAGCAGTTGAGATTGTGCTCCACTACACCTTTGCTAAAATCTCCTTCTGCAATCCCAGAAGCACCCTTGATCTTTAAGTTAATCTCAAAAAACATGCTATCTCGTGCAATAAATGCTCGACGCGGTCCTGTTAAAGTTAATTCATCCTCCTGCACAACATACATTTAGTAAGTTGACTAAACAAGCTATACCGAAATGTAGTCTGAAACCAAGTTAATTTGACGAATATAAATTCAAGGGATTCCAAGATAATGTTAAACTAGCTAGGGGAACATCACCTCTCCCTCTACCTCTCGCAAAGAAAAATCACATTAGAACAAAAGGCAAACACTTTGATGAGACACGGTGTGGTTCGGCAACTGGGAATCAAAATATAAAAAACTATGGCAACAAATTTATAGCTCAGAAGATTAGCAGTCAGATGCAGAAACTGTTGTGTTTTCAAATAGAATAGTAATCTCTCCAACTTTTACATCAGCAAAGTTTGACGAGATCATGTTGTTTGACAATTAGTAAGCATATTAATAGGAACTATGACAACAGAATGATACCTCACAACATAATGGTGAGTTGCAAAAACTATCATTTCTCCAATTACAACTATAATCCATAAATATAAAAGCTTTTTCAGCAACAAAGTGTATACAGTACGAAGCTAGTTTTCTGAATCATGATATTCGCGACTACGAAGGATGTCAAGAATTATTTCAGTTAAAATAAATATACAAGCTGTGCATCAGTAGAGGAAGTAAAAGAATCTAGCAGATATGTTGGGACTTGGGAGTATACAACTATTTACATACTGGTGTGACTATTCATTATGGCAATGATCAAATAATTACTCTTTTATCCACAGTTGATTAATGGCGAGGACAACATTTGGACTTGATTAGCATGCATCAGTATTCAGTAATATACAGTAGTAAGCAAACACTACAGAGACTGAGGGAGGACGAATGTATAACATACCGAAGAGTTGATGAGCTGGGGATCATCCCTTCCACGCTTGAAGAGATACACACATTTGTAGTCGACCGCATCCCTTGCGAGAACAATACCAAATACACTGATAGGGTAGCCCACATCGGATTTGATAACCTTCAAGGACACAACGTTGACAGATGATGCCACAGTCTTGCTCCAGTCACAAGAAGGTAGCTCTTTAAGTGGCGGTCCATGGATAGCCGCAGCTGCAAAATTAAGGCCAGCGGCCAAACAAATCAGAAGAACCAACAAGGGGGCGAGATGCATGAATTATTACTCCACGGGATATATACACGAATCAGGTTCGCGCGGGAAGGGAAACTGAAATAATATAAATCTAACCACATTGAAATCTATTGCCATTCTAGTGTGGGAATGCTAATTGAAATAGCTACTTGTGGATACACTTACACTCTATGTCAAGGTTAAAGAAGGCTATGTTGAACTTGCACACGCGGGTAGGGACAAGAGCATTCCTCTATGTCAAGGTTAAAGAAGGCTATGTTGAACTTGCACACATGGCAACTACCCTAGTGTGCTTGTAAGCAGATGGCAACTCTTTTTATTTTACCCGAACATGTCAGTTGTCATGTGTTTTGCAAGGTCCATGGCAACTGCCCTAGTGTGCTTGTAAGAAGATGGCAACTCTCTCTTTACCCGACACATGTTATTTTGCCATGTCTCTTTGTAGCGCTACACGGCAACTGCCTAGTGTTAGTAGGTGGCAACTCCTAAGGTTTTCAAATCATGGCAACTGTAGTAAACTAAATCATACATGGAACTGCCTAGTGTTAGTAGGTGGCGACCCCTAAAGTTTTCAAATCATGGCAACTATAGTAAACCAGACCATACATGACAACAGCTGCAATTGTCCAAAATGGCATCTGGCACTTGACCTGATATGACAACTGCAGTTGAGCAACCATGGCAACTGTAGTTGTTCGACATGGCAACTGTAGTTCAGCGACATGGCAACTGCAGTTAAACGGACATTGAAGAGGATCCGGATCATGGCAACTGCGGGGACGCGTGGTGACTGTCACGCGGGGCGTGCGGGACCGTGAGGTAGGTGGCTGAGAGAGGTCGTGTGGGCGTTATCCATTTTGCCCACACATAGACGTGTGAGATGGACCGTGAGGAAAAAAAAGGCGTGTGGGTGCTAGTTGTTTTGCCCACACATAGGCGTGTGGGCTGATCCTCTTAGACATCACACAAAACGTGTGGCCAGATTACTTAACGCCCACACGTGTGGGTGTTATCGGCGTCCTTAAAAAAATGCCCAAGTGAGTTTTTGCCATAATGGACCAGCCAATTTTGCTCTCGCTAGCAGGCACCGGTTGGAGTTTGTTAC
>NW_021304315.1:0-1612 GCF_002162155.2 Triticum dicoccoides
GTAACAGCCCTACGTCTCGGAGCCCGGAGGCGGTCGAGTGGATTATGAATGTATGAATTACAAGGTGCCGAACCCCTCTGCCTGTGGAGGGGGGTGGCTTATATAGAGTGCGCCAGGACCCCAGCCAGCCCACGTAGGAGAGGGTTTAAGGTGAGTTAAGTCTGGGGCGTTACTGGTAACGCCCCACATAAAGGCCTTTACTATCATAAAGTCTACTTGATTACAGGCCGTTGCAGTGCAGAGTGCCTCTTGACCTCCTGGTGGTCGAGTGGGTCTTCGTGGTCGAGTCCTTCAGGCCAGTCGAGTGAATCCTCGTTGGTCGACTGGAAGGCGACCTCTTCTAAGGATGTCCTGGGGTAAGTTACTTGGATCAGGTCCATGACCCTACCCTAGGTACATAACCCCATCATTAGCCCCCGAATGGATTGAGGCTTCGAGTGAAGAAGGAGTTGATGTCGTTTCCGATTAATCTTTGTGCTCCGGTTGTGTGCTGTTCTGGACCAAAGAATCCCTTTGTCGACAGGAAACAACTTGCCTTCAGTCGACTTGATCCATTCTGTTTTTGCGTCGAGTGATCTTTCAGGCTTCGACGATCTCCGAGCGACGGATCGCCGGAAACACCGCGCCTGACAGACTGATTTGTTGCTCGCGGATTCCGCGGGATGCGAAATTTTGGGGCGCGCGCGAAGCGGGGCGGACCGCGGCGTTCGGATGGGACGGGGCATGGACGCCTCGATCTCCGCGCCGCCTTTTTCGCCACGTATCCCGTCTGCATAACTGTTCCAGATATGATTAGATCGACCGGGCCCACCTGTCATCCACTCGGAAGGGACCTTATAAATGTGCCCGGCGAGGATTTCTGTGCTGCGCCTTAGCATTCTCCCCCTCTCTCTGCTTCCTTCCTCCCTGCTCAGCGTGCTCGCTCTCGCCCCCGCACCACTTCCCTTCGCGCATCTCGCCGGCGACCATGGCCAAGGAGAAGACGGCGGCGCTGGAGCGTGCAAAGAAGGCGTCGGTGTCGGAGAAGGCGAAGGGGAGATCCACCAGCCGCGGAGGGTCCTCGTCCAGATCCCGCCTGCCGAAAGGCTGGGTCCAAGGAGACTGGATCCAGTCGACCATCACTGAGAATGACATTCTCGACATGGCCAACGAGGGCTTGATCCCCCACGGAGCTGTGAGGCTTCCGGGGAAGGAGTGGCAGCCCCAGCCAGAAGAGGGTGAGTGTGTGCTTTTGGCCACCCATGTTGATCGCGGGTTTTCCTTGCCGCCGAGTGTTTTCTTTCGTGGCTTTTTGAACTTCTTCGGAGCGCAGCTCCACCACTTTACCCCAAACTCCATTGCCTATCTTGCCGCGTTCGTGTCCATGTGTGAGGGTTTCTTGGGCTGTCGACCGCACTGGGGTTTGTTCAAACATATATTCACGTGTCGATCTCAGACCGTGAAGAAGGCGAGCCCAGGTGATGAGAAAACCCGAGTCGTCCAAATGTGCGGAGGCCTGGGGATTCAGGTGAGGAATAAGAGCACCTTCCCGCCCATGACCTTTCCCGAGTCCGTCAGAGGCTGGCAGTCGACTTGGTTCTACTGCCAGGTCCAGTCGACGCCAGGGCAGTCG
>NW_021304316.1:0-1259 GCF_002162155.2 Triticum dicoccoides
TTCAGCACCATTGCTGCACCTCTCAATGAGCTTACAAAGAAAGATGTGCCTTTTCTTTGGGGTACCGCACAGGAAGAAGCCTTCTCGGTATTGAAAGATAAGTTGACACATGCTCCTTTACTCCAACTTCCTGATTTTAATAAGACTTTTGAGCTTGAATGTGATGCTAGTGGAATTGGATTAGGCGGTGTGTTATTACAAGATGGCAAACCTGTTGCATACTTTTCTGAAAAATTGAGTGGGCCTAGTCTGAATTATTCTACTTATGATAAAGAATTATATGCTCTTGTTCGGACTTTAGAAACATGGCAACGTTATTTATGGCCCAAAGAATTTGTTATACATTCTGATCATGAATCTTTGAAACATATTAAAAGTCAAGCTAAACTGAATCGTAGACATGCTAAATGGGTTGAATTCATTGAGACTTTTCCTTATCTCATTAAACACAAGAAGGGAAAAGAAAATGTTATTGCTGATGCATTGTCTCGCCGCTATACTATGCTTTCACAACTTGACTTCAAAATATTTGGTTTGGAGACCATCAAAGATCAATATGTGCATGATGCTGATTTTAAAGATGTAATGCAGAATTGTAAAGAAGGAAGAATGTGGAACAAGTTCGTCGTTAACGATGGATTTGTGTTTCGTGCTAACAAGCTATGCATTCCAGCTAGCTCCGTTCGTCTTTTGTTGTTGAAGGAGGCGCATGGAGGAGGATTAATGGGACACTTTGGCGTGAAGAAGACGGAGGACGTACTTGCTACACATTTCTTTTGGCCAAAGATGAGACGGGATGTTGAGCGTTTTATTGCTCGATGCACTACATGTCAAAAAGCTAAGTCACGACTCAATCCTCATGGTTTATATATGCCTTTGCCTGTACCTAGTGTTCCTTGGGAGGATATATCTATGGACTTTGTTTTAGGATTACCTCGAACAAAGAAGGGGAGGGATAGCATATTTGTTGTCGTGGATAGATTCTCGAAAATGGCACACTTTATACCATGTCATAAAAGCGATGATGCTGTTAATGTTGCTGATTTGTTCTTTCGTGAAATTATTCGCTTGCATGGTGTGCCAAATACTATTGTTTCAGATCGTGATACTAAATTTCTTAGCCACTTTTGGAGATGTTTATGGGCTAAGTTGGGGACTAAACTGCTTTTTAGTACTACTTGTCACCCCCAAACTGATGGACAAACTGAAGTAGTCAATAGAACGTTGTCTACTATGCTTAGGGCTGTTTTGAAGAATAA
>NW_021304317.1:0-643 GCF_002162155.2 Triticum dicoccoides
TGGAGAGCTCTTGCTCCCGCGCGTCGAACGGTGGTGGTGGCCGAGCCTGGGGTGGCCGGTACCGTCGACGGCGAGCTCGTGAGCGGCGGCCGGAGTTCGGGTGCGGTCGGAGTCGGCGTTGCAGGGTGTTTGGAGAGGCGTTGGTGCGTGCTGCGTGCTCCTAGTGAGGCGTGGAGCACGATAGTGTGCTCGGTTGGGCGCTACGGTGACCGTGGCCACGACGGCGACATCGCCGGCGGCGTGGAGCTCTCGGCCAAGGTGGGGCTAAGGCCTAGAGGTCGAAAGAGACCCGGGAAGAAGGGGGAAACGACTCGGGGGCTCACCGCGGTTGCAGTGGGCGTCGAAGCGGGCTCGGGGACGCGCTGGAGACGGCGAATCGACGGCGACGGTGGTCGGAGCCCGAGGAGGGGAACGGCGACGTGGCGGCGATGCAGGGCTTCCGGAGACCCTGGAGCGGTGGGGAGGAAGAGGAGGTCGAGGCGGAGGTCCTGAGCTAGTCGGGGGAGCGAGGGGTGGCCGGAGTCGGCTGCTATGGCGAACGGCGGCGACGGTGGTGTTCGGCCGTGTGAGAGAGAGAGCGAGGGAGAGGAGGGGAGAGCCGGGGGAGAGTGAGAGAGAGCAGGGGGGAGGCGTGGCGTCGTCC
>NW_021304318.1:0-872 GCF_002162155.2 Triticum dicoccoides
AAACCCAAAGTGGCACAGACTTACAGGGACAGGCATCCATGACCCAGCTTCGAATGTGTCGGTCATCAGCAAGTGGGTCCGGGCTGTAGCACTGGGCTAGCAGGACTCCGGTACTCAAAGCGTGACATTTCCCCGAAGGGACAGACACAGGAACGAAGAAGGACACATGCCGGCCAGCCTAAGTGTTCCAGAGCAGTAGCAAGCTACCATGGCTCAGCGGCAACACTAGGAGACATTTCCCGGTAAGAGAGGCTACTAAAGATAAACAACTAGATAGTCAGATCCCACACATACCAAGCATTTCAATCATACACACAATATGCTCGATATGTGCAAATACAACGAAGCATCACAACATGACTCTATGACACAAGTACTTTATTTAAGGCTCAGTGAGCCATACATAACATACACAAAGGTACGGGTCTCACGACCCCACATACAAGTCATACAGTCATACAAACCAGAAGCAGAAGTAACTTGTCTGAGTACAGACAACTAATAAAATAAAAGAGGCTTGGAAAGCCTAGCTATACTACGTGGTCCATCACAAGCTCAGGGTCACCACCTGGGTCTTTAGCCTACTCGTTGATGTCAACGTCTACATAGAACCCATCAGAAGGGGTTGCAGCGTCTTCTGTAAAAATGTAGATTATAGCAACATGAGTACAAAGGTACTCAGCAAGACTTACATCAGATCCTACATACATGCATAGTATCAAGAAGGGTTGGTGGAGTTATTGCAGCAAGCCAGCTTTGACTCTTGGCTAGACTATCCTACGAGACTCCAACTTGAAATGGTTTTGCGCACACGAGTCCACTACTCACCAATTCAATACACTACCGAGGATCCACCTCCGTCTTCCTACGGA
>NW_021304319.1:0-1730 GCF_002162155.2 Triticum dicoccoides
AAGAAGTCATGTCATCTTTTCTCTAGGGTTTTGTGATGAAAAGAATTTCAATTCAGGGAGATCACGAATGAAAAATGAAAGTTTGGGAAAGTCCTTTTATTCCCTCTCATTTAACTTTCAAAAGTTTCGAATTCACTCACTTTCAGACAATCAATCAAACAATCAATCAAATCTATCTATTTGTTTATAACATTCCAAAATTTAGAATTTTGGGATGTTACAACGTGCCACCGGGATTACCACCTATTCGAGGGATTGAGCATCAAATTGACTTAATTCCCGGTGCATCATTACCCAACCGTGCACCATACCGTACCAATCCAGAGGAGACGAAGGAGATTATGCGTCAAGTACAAGAACTGCTCGACAAAGGTTATATACGCGATTCCCTTAGTCCTTGTGCTGTTCCTATCATTTTAGTGCTGAAAAAGGATGGTACGTCGCGTATGTGCGTTGATTGTATAGGCATTAATAATATTACTATTCGTTATCGTCATCCTATTCCTAGGCTAGATGATATGCTTGATGAATTGAGTGGCTCTACAATATGCTCCAAAGTTGATTTGCGTATTGGATACCATCAAATTCGTATGAAATTGGGAGATGAATGGAAAACAACATTTAAAACTAAGTTTGGATTATATGAGTGGTTAGTCATGCCTTTTGGGTTAACTAATGCACCTAGTACTTTCATGAGGTTAATGAACGAAGTTTTACGTGCTTTCATTGGACGATTTGTGGTAGTTTACTTTGATGACATATTGATTTATAGCAAATCTTTGGAGGAACATTTGGAACATTTACGTGCTGTTTTTATTTCTCTACGTGATGCACGTTTGTTTGGTAACCTTGGAAAGTGCACCTTTTGCACCGACCGAGTGTATTTTCTTGGCTATGTTGTTACTCCACACGGAATTGAAGTTGATAAAGCTAAGATTGAAGCTATTGAGAGTTGGCCACAGCCAAAAACGGTCACACAAGTGAGGAGTTTCCTTGGCCTCGCTGGTTTCTATAGGCGTTTTGTGAGAGATTTCAGCACCATTGCTACACCTCTCAACGAGCTTACAAAGAAGGATGTGCCTTTTGTTTGGGGTACCACACAGGAAGAAGCCTTCACGGTATTGAAAGATAAGTTGACACATGCTCCTTTACTCCAACTTCCTAATTTCAATAAGACTTTTGAGATTGAATGTGATGCTAGTGGAATTGGATTAGGAGGTGTGTTATTACAAGATGGCAAACCTGTTGCATACTTTTCTGAAAAATTGAGTGGGCCTAGTCTGAACTATTCTACTTATGATAAAGAATTATATGCTCTTGTTCGGACCTTAGAAACATGGCAACATTATTTATGGCCCAAGGAATTTGTTATACATTCTGATCATGAATCTTTGAAACACATTAAAAGTCAAGCAAAACTGAACCGTAGACATGCTAAATGGGTTGAATTCATTGAGACTTTCCCTTATGTCATTAAACACAAGAAGGGTAAAGAAAATGTTATTGCTGATGCATTGTCTCATCGTTATACTATGCTTTCACAACTTGACTTTAAAATATTTGGTTTGGAGACCATCAAAGATCAATATGTTCATGATGCTGAATTTAAAGATGTATTGCAGAATTGTAAGGAAGGGAGAACTTGGAACAAGTTCGTTCTTAACGATGGATTTGTGTTTCGTGCTAACAAGCTATGCATTCCAGCTAGCTCCGTTCGTCTTTTGTTGTTG
>NW_021304320.1:0-695 GCF_002162155.2 Triticum dicoccoides
CCAAATGCACCATTCAAAGCCACATCATCAATATACTACCCTTTCTGACTTCATTTGTTATTTTTCATGCATTTACTGATTATTTTGAGCTATAAGACCATAAAATTGAAAAGCATTTGAAATGAACTCTGAAAAGGTTCCAAGTTGGCATGGTATCATCATTTCACCCACATATCATGTGCGAGAAAGTAGAGAAACTGGATACACTTCGTGTACAAAACGGACAATCTCTTTCGATGTATCAGGGTTTCATACTGAAACTCGTCTGTTACAAAGGGATTTCATTTTTTTGAACTTATTTGAACTCCCTTGTTTTTCTGTGTTCAAAATGCACCATTCAAAGCCACGTCATCGATTTACAACCCTTTCTGACTTCATTTGTTATTTTTCATGCATTTACTGATTATTTTGAGCTATAAGACCATGAAATTGCAAAGCATTTGATATGAACTCTGAAAAGGTTCCATGTTTGCATGGTATCATCATTTCACTCACATAGCATGTGCGAGAAAGTACAGAGGGTTACGGCAAAAACTGGACGCACTTCGTGTACAAAACGGACAATCTCTTGCGAAGTATCAGGGTTTCATACGGAAACTCGTGTTTACAAAGGGATTTCAATTTTTTTGAACTTATTTGAACTCCATTGTTTTTCTGTGTTCAAAATGCACCATTCAAAGCCACATCATCGATTT
>NW_021304321.1:0-2702 GCF_002162155.2 Triticum dicoccoides
TACCTCTCGAACTAGAACACAAGGCTTATTGGGCTATTAAAGAACTTAATTATGATTTTAAACTTGCCGGTGAGAAGAGGTTATTTGATAGTAGCTCACTTGATGAATGAAGAACCCAAGCCTACGAAAACGCCAAGTTGTTTAAAGAAAAAGTTAAAATATGGCATGACAAAAGGATACAAAAGCATGAGTTTAATGTAGGTGATTATGTATTGCTATACAACTCTCGTTTAATATTTTTTGCAGGAAAGCTTCTCTCTAAATGGGAAGGTCCTTACGTTATCGAGGAGGTCTACCATTCTGGTGCCATAAAAATCAACAACTTCGAAGGCACAAATCCGAAGGTGATGAACGGTCAAAGAATCAAACATTATATCTCAGGTAATCCCATAAATGTTGAAACCAATGTTATAGAAACCGTAACCCCAGATGAATACATAAGGGACACTTTCCGGAATGTTTCAGACTCCGAAAAGGAATAGGTATGTGGTATGGTAAGTAAACCGACTCCAAAACAGTTTTTAAGGCAATATTTCTCTGTTTTCGAATATTTAGAAAAATAGAAAAATAAGCAGCAGTCCGGGAAGGACACGAGGCCTCCACGAGGGTGGAGGGCGCTTCCTACCCTACTGGGTGCGCCCCCTACCTCGTGGGCACCTCGTGTGCTCTCCGGACTCCGTTTTCGTACACGACACATATTTTGGTCGATAAAAATTCATTATATAATCTCCCGGGGTTTTTGACTCCCGTATCACACAATTATCCGCTGTTTTGTGTTTCGAGTTGTTGTTGTTGTAGATTAGAGCAAGATGTCTTCGCAAGAATCAGTCAGGGAGAGCCGGGTGTCTCACCCGGCACCGAGATCAATGAAAAACAACAATGTTGACCTCTTTGGGCCAGCAACGGAGGAAGAGATGGAGGCCAAATTGAAGAGGATAGATGCCATGGAAGAGGATCAAGAAGTCACTTCCCGCTTCCGAGTTGGATTCACAATGGGAGAATTGCAGAGCTCAGCTATTCCAAACTCGGTTATCCCTTCCAATGTTAGATTTCTTTCTTATGATAGTATGAAAAAGAGTGTCACTGGTTCTCCCGCAGCTATGCAACACCCTTGGGTGCAGGGAGCTTTGGCTATTACAGGAAAACTCCGAAAGGAAATAATGGACCTCAACTAGCAAGTCAACAAGCTTGAGGAAGAGAATCGTATCTTGAGGGGCATCATCGCCAAGAACATCACATCACCATCCCCGAAAAGAGAGACATAATTACATGGGTATGGGCACTCCACTTGGCAACTGCCAAGCTTGGGGGAGTGCCCCGGTATCGTATCACCATCACTTTTATCTTTACCGTTTTTCTTAGTTCGATCCTTTTGATAAAATCTTGATCTAGTAGAATAAAAGTTCTTAGTAAGATCTAGTTGTGAGTTTTGTTTTTTTATCCTTCTATGTAATCGAGTCCATGAGCTATATAATAAAGATTAGTGTTGAGCCAAGGGCTTCATTATTTTGCCATGATCCTAAAGGAATAAAAGGAAAGAGAAATAAATAAAAAGAAACAAAGAGATCATGTGAGTCTTATGGAGAGTAATGAGCTCACATAGAAAGAGTATGATGAATAAAAGTTATTGAGGGTTGACAAACACAGTTTTGGTCATCGTTGCAATTAATAGGAATTAATAAAGAAATAGAGGTCTTCACATATAAATATACTATCTTGGACATCTTTTATGATTGTGAGCACTCATTAAAATATGACATGCTAAAGAGTTGACGTTGGATAAGGAAGACAATGTAATGGGTTATGTTTCCTTACATCTGAGATAAATTATATTGTCATGGATCATCCAACATGATTGAACTTGCCTTTCCCCTCATGCTAGCCAAATTCTTTGCACCAAGTAGATATACTACTTGTGCTTCCAAATATCCCTAAACCCAGTTTTGCCATGAGAGTCCACCATATCTACCTATGGATTGAGTAAGATCCCTCAAGTAAGTTTTCATCGGTGCAAGCAATAAAAATTGCTTTCTAAATATGTATGATTGATTGGTGTGGAGGGAATAAGCTTTATATGAGTGTGTGATATGGAAGTAATAGAAGTGACAGACTGCATAATAAAGGTCCATATCACAAGTGGCAATATAAAGTGACGTTCTTTCGCATTAAGATTTTGTGCATCCAACCCATAAAAGCGCATGACAACCTCTGCTTCCCTCTGCGAAGGGCCTATCTTTTACTTTTATCTCCTACATTGCATAAGAGTCATGGTGATCTTCACCCTTCCTTTTTACATTTTATCCTTTGGCAAGCACAATATGTTGGAAATATCCTAGTATATATGGCTAATTGGATGTGAGTTTTCATGAACTATTACTGTTGACATTACCCTTGAGGTAAAACATTGGGAGGCAAAACTATAAGCCCCTATCTTTTTTTGTACGATTAAAACTCCATACCCATAAGTATTGCATGAGTGTAAGCAATTGTGAAAGATTATATGATAGTTGAGTATGTGTACTTGCTGAAAATCTCTTATACATTGACTCTTTCCTATGTTATGATAAATTGCAATTGCTTCAATGACCGAGATTGTAGTTTGTTAGTTTTCAATGAAGTTTACGATTCATACTTGATATTGTAATTGAATTATTACTCTAGCATCAGATATTATATGACAAAGAATTATGTAAGTTGCTGTT
>NW_021304322.1:0-2020 GCF_002162155.2 Triticum dicoccoides
CGTCCCACCCCCGCGCGTCTCCCTCGCCCCTCCCCGATCTGGATCGGGGGAGACGGCGCCTCGACCCCGCCGCCTCATCCCTGCGCCCCGTCACCGGCCGGCGCCGCCCGTCTCCGCCGGCGCCTCCTCATCGCCTCCCCACACCGCCTCCTCAACCCGCCCCCCCGACCGGCCTCCTGGCGCCTCTGCTTCCTCCCGGCGCCGCCCCGCCATCGCCGCCTCGACCCCGACCTCGTCGCCCGAAGCCGCCCCGGACGCCGCCGGACTTCGCCGTCGCGCAGCACGTCGTCCCCGTCCTCCTCCTCGTCACCCGCTGCCTAGCCCCTACACCGTACGGTGAGGCCCTCGGCCTCCTCTTCTCCTCTCCGCTGCTCGCTGATGCCTGCGACCACCGCATCGAACGGATCCGGCCGCGCTCACCCTCGCCCGTGGCCGACAGCGCCCACTCGTGCCCTCACCGGCCTCTGTGGCCGCGCGCCGGCGCCCCCCCGCGAGGCCATGACCTCGCCTAGTGCCCCCCCCCGGACAGCCGCCTCCTGCGACCTCTCCCTCCCCGCGCCCGCTGTCCGCTCCAGCGCCCGAACCCGCCGCCCCTCGTCTCCGTCCTGCCGGCCTCGAACACGGCCTCGCCGGAGCCCGGTCCGGCCACCGCGCCCCTGCCCCTTCCCTGTGTGCGTTCGTGCACAGGAGGGAGGTGGCCTGAGCCACTTACAGGTGGGGCCCTCCCCCTTGTAAATCAGAAAGAAGAAAAGAAAAAGGGATAGAGGAGAGAAATGAAAATGAAAATGAAGATGAAATTAGTACAAGAAATAATTAATTAATTAATTAATTAGTGAATTAATTAAGTTAATTAATTGGGTTTAGCTAAATTAATTAGAATTAGTTAACCTAATCAAGTAATTAAGCTAATTAACCTGTTTAGTTAAACTCAGACAATGACAATTGGGACCCACCTGTCAGGTTGACCAGGTCAACGGTCAACGTTGACTGCTGACGTCATGCCGACGTCAGCGAACACTATTCTGGATAATGTTGATTTAATTAATAATTAATAAATTAGAAAATGATTTAAAACTTTAAAAATTAATATAAAATAATCCGTAACTCGGATGAAAATACTTTCTACATGAAAGTTACTCAGAACGACGAGACGAATCCGGATACGCGGTCCGTTCGTCCGCCACACCCCCCTAACCTATCGAACCCGCAACTTTCCCCCTCCGGCTCCTCTGCCCGAAAACGCGAAACTCCGGGAATACTTTCCCGGATGTTTCCCCCTTTCGTCGGTATCACTTACTACCGCGTTAGGGCACACCGAACACCGCGTATTGCCTTGTTATATTTTGTGATGCTTTGTTTGCTCTGTATTCATTATTTCTTCCCCCTCTTCTCTCCGGTAGACTACGAGACCGACGCTGCTGCTGACCAGTTCGACTACGGAGTTGACGACCCCTCTCTCTTGCCAGAGCAACCAGGCAAGCCCCCCCTTTGATCACCAGATATCGCCTACTCTTCTCTATACTGCTTGCATTAGAGTAGTGTAGCATGTTACTGCTTTCCTTTGATCCTATTCTGATGCATAGCCTGACATTGTTGCTACATCTGTTGATACCTTACCTGCAATCCTAAATACTTAGTATAGGATGCTAGTTTATCATCATTGGCCCTACATTCTTGTCAGTCTGCCTTGCTATACTATCGGGCCGTGATCACTTGGGAGGTGATCACGGGTATATACTATACATACATACATACTATACAGATGGTGACTAAAGTCGGGTCAGCTCATTGAGTACCCGCAAGTGCTTCTGACGAGGGGGCTGAAAGGACAGGTGGCTCCATCCCGGTAGAGGTGGGCCTGGGTTCCCGACGGCCCCCGACTGTTACTTTGTGGCGGAGCGACAGGGCAAGTTGAGACCACCTAGGAGACAGGTGGGCCTGGCCTTGTTCGGCATTCGCGGATACTTAACACGCTTAACGAGATCTTGGTATTTGATCTGAGTCTGGCTACGAGCCTATA
>NW_021304323.1:0-942 GCF_002162155.2 Triticum dicoccoides
AGTCACCGACCACGGCAAAAGATAAAGAAGTGATGAGTGTCATCCCCTATGCTTCAGCCATAGGATCTATTATGTATGCCATGCTGTGTACCAGACCCGATGTAAACCTTGCCGTAAGTTTGGTAGCAAGATACCAAAGTAATCCCGGCAAGGAACACTGGACAGCGGTCAAGAATATCCTGAAGTACCTGAAAAGGACAAAGGACATGTTTCTCGTTTATGGAGGAGACAAAGAGCTCGTCGTAAAGGGTTACGTCGACGCTAGCTTCGACTCAGATCTGGATGACTCTAAGTCACAAACCGGATACGTGTATATGTTGAATGGTGGAGCAGTAAGCTGGTGCAGCTGCAAGCAGAGCGTCGTGGCGGGATCTACGTGTGAAGCGGAGTACATGGCAGCCTCGGAGGTAGCACATGAAGCGATTTGGGTGAAGGAGTTCATCACCGACCTAGGAGTCATACCCAATGCGTCGGGGCCGATCAAACTCTTCTGTGACAACACTGGAGCGATTGCCCTCGCAAAGGAGCCCAGGTTTCACAAGAAGACCAGGCACATCAAGCGTCGTTTCAACTCCATCCGTGAAAATGTTCAAGATGGAGACATAGAGATTTGCAAAGTGCATACGGATCTGAATGTCGCAGATCCGCTGACTAAACCTCTCTCGCGTGCAAAACATGATCAACACCAGAACTCTATGGGTGTTCGATTCATCACAATGTAACTAGATTGGTGACTCTAGTGCAAGTGGGAGACTGTTGGAAATATGCCCTAGAGGCAATAATAAAAGTATTATTATATTTCATTGTTCATGATAATTGTCTTTTATTCATGCTATAACTGTATTATCCGGAAATCGTAATACACGTGTGAATACTTAGACCACACTATGTCCCTGGTAAGCCTCTAGTTGACCAGCTCGTTGTGATCAACAGATAGTCATG
>NW_021304324.1:0-1078 GCF_002162155.2 Triticum dicoccoides
GGAAGGGGTGGCACGCGCGGCGACGGCGACGGGGTCGGGGGACGGGTGGCGCGCGCAGCGACGGTGACGGGGTCGGGGCAGGGGCGGCATGCGCGGGGACGGTGACGGGGTCGGGGCCGGCAGGGGCGGTGGGTGCGGCGACAGTGTCGGGGCAGTGGCTCGGCGGCGGCGACGGCGAGGTGGACCAGCCTGATGGCGTCGGGGCAGGGCTCGGCGGCGACGGCGACGAGGAGCAGAAGGCGTCGGGGCGAGAAGAAACAGATGGATTTTGGCGAAAACTGCTAAGTGCTGTATATATACGAAGGGCATTGGTCCCGGTTCGTGACTCCAACCGGGACTAATGCCCCCTTTAGTCCCGGTTGGTGCCACCAACCGGGACCAAAGGCCTCTTTTTCGGCAGCCCAAAGGGCGGGAACCGGCGGCCATTGGTCCCGGTTGGTGGCACCAACCAGGACTAATGCCCCCCCCCCTTTAGTCCCGGTTGGTGCCACCAACCGGGACCAAAGGCCTCTGTGCTGCCCGCCTCGGGGCCAAAGTTTAGTCCCACCTCGCTAGTCGAGAGGGGCGCGCAGTGGTTTATAAGCCCCACTGCCGCACCCCTCTCGAGCTCCTCTCCACCGCAGGCTTTCGGGCCTACTTGCTATTGCTTTGCCTGATGGGCCTTCTGGGCCTACTGCGGGCCTAAATCCTGGCCCATAGTAGGGTTTCTAGTCGTATTCAGGCCGTGGGGGCCCAGTAGGAGGCATTTTTTTGTTTTTTGTTTTCTTTACTTATTGTTGCTATATTTATTTTTTTTTCAAGTTTTTTTCTTTTGTTTTCTGCATTATTTATTTTCTTTTGGTTTTTGCTTTATTTTTTAATTGTTTTTGCTTTTAGTTTTAGGAAAATTATAAACTTTCTGTTAATGCCATTAGTTTCAAATTCGAAAACACTTTTTTTTGTTTTTTTTGTTTTCTTTCTTGCTTTATTTATTTTATTTTGTTTCTACTTACAACAAAATACTTATTGTTGTTTTTTCTTTTGTTTTCTGCATTATTTATTTTCTTTTGTTTTTTGCTTTATTTTTTAATTGTTTTTG
>NW_021304325.1:0-1233 GCF_002162155.2 Triticum dicoccoides
GAACAAGAGCATATAATTCTTTATCATAAGTAGAATAATTCAGACTAGGCCCACTCAATTTTTCAGAAAAGTATGCAACAGGTTTGCCATCTTGTAATAACACACCTCCTAATCCAATTCCACTAGCATCACATTCAAGCTCAAAAGTCTTATTAAAATCAGGAAGTTGGAGTAAAGGAGCATGTGTCAACTTATCTTTCAATACCGAGAAGGCTTCTTCCTGTGCGGTACCCCAAAGAAAAGGCACATCTTTCTTTGTAAGCTCATTGAGAGGTGCAGCAATGGTGCTGAAATCTCTCACAAAACGCCTATAGAATCCAGTGAGGCCAAGAAAACTCCTCACTTGTGTGACCGTTTTGGGCTGCGGCCAACTCTCAATAGCTTCAATCTTGGCTTTATCAACTTCAATTCCCTTTGGAGTAACAACATAGCCAAGAAAAGATACTCGGTCGGTGCAAAAGGTGCACTTCCCAAGGTTACCAAACAATCGTGCATCACGTAAAGCAATAAAAACAGCACGTAAATGTTCCAAATGTTATTCCAAAGATCTGCTATAAATCAATATGTCATCAAAGTAAACTACCACAAATCGTCCATTGAAAGCACGTAAAACTTTGTTCATTAATCTCATGAAAGTACTAGATGCATTAGTTAACCCAAAAGGCATGACTAACCACTCATATAATCCAAACTTAGTTTTAAATGTTGTTTTCCATTCATCTCCCAATTTCATACGAATTTGATGGTATCCACTATGCAAATCAACTTTGGAGAATATTGTAGAGCCACTCAATTCATCAAGCATATCATCTAGCCTAGGAATAGGATGACGATAACGAATAGTAATATTATTAATGCCTCTACAATCAACACACATACGTGATGTACCATCCTTTTTCGGCACTAGAATAATAGGAACAGCACAAGGACTAAGGGATTTGCGTATATAACCTTTGTCGAGAAGCTCTTGTACTTGACGCATAATCTCCTTCGTCTCCTCTGGATTGGTACGGTATGGTGCACGGTTTGGCAGTGAAGCACCGGGAATTAAGTCAATCTGATGCTCAATCCCTCGAATAGGCGGTAATCCCGGTGGCACGTCTTGTGGAAAGACGTCAGCGAACTCCTGCAAAATGTTAGTGACAGCAGGAGGCAAAGAGGAAGGCACGTCCTCGAATGAAAATAATGCCTCTTTGCACACAAAAGCATAGCAAACAGATTTGCTGAAATCTA
>NW_021304326.1:0-1889 GCF_002162155.2 Triticum dicoccoides
TCGTTCCCATGGCTTTCTCTAGAAGTTTGCCATTTGGAACCCGGAGTTTGAATTACCATGGAAGTGGGCATGTCACAGAATGTCGTGTTATGCAATCGAGCATAGTTCTCAGATATGAATGAATGATATGCTCCAGTATCGAAAAGAACAGATGCCAGATGGCAATTAACAAGAAGCGTACCAAGGACGATGTTAGGATCCTCATGAGCCTCCTCGGCTGAGACATAGTTGACATGGCCACGTGCAGTGGTGACCGGCTTGGCGTAGAATGTCTTTCCCGCTGGCTTACCACGGCCAACGGACTTTCCAGACTGATTGGGGTTGTTGTTCTAGGGACACTCTCGACTATAGTGACCCGGCTCTCCACACTTGAAACATGTCACAACATTGGGGCGTGGAGCAGCATTAGCAGCGGGGCCACCATAGGGCTTGGGCGGTGCAAACTGCTGGTTGGGACGAGGCGCCTCAAAAGATGGCCTCGGAATGAACCTGGGTGGCAGTGCCGTGCTTGGAATCCACACCCGGCGCTTCTGAGATCTAGAGCCGGATGAAGAGCCAAAATCACGAGAGTGCTTGCGTGAAGCGTCATAGTCAGACTGGCCTGTCTCAGCACTGATGGCTTTATTGACCAACTTCTGAAAGGAGGTGCACTCGTGCAGACAAAGATCGCGGCGAAGCTCAGGTCTAAGTCCCTTGCGGAACCTTGCCTGCTTCTTAGCGCCGGTGGATACCTCTTCAGGAGCATATCGTGCCAGATTCCCAAATTCACGACTATATGCATCCACAGTCAGTCTTCCTTGGGTGAAATTGCAGAACTCTTCCCTCTTGCGATCTATGAGACCTTCCGGGATGTGATGCTCATGGAAAGCCTCACTAAATTCAGCCCAAGTAGTGATTTGGCCGACCAGGCGCATAGCTTCAAAATTTTCCCACCAAAGGCTAGCAGGGCCTTCGAGGTGATAGGCAGCATAAGTAACCTTATCAGCTTCGGCTACGTTGGCAAAACGTAGCTTGTGGGTGATGCTGTGAAGCCAGTCATCAGCGTAGAGGGGCTCGACGGAATGGTTAAACTTTGGTGGGTACAGCTTGATAAAGTCATTGATTGACACCAAGTCATTTCGCTGATGGCGTGTAGTGTTCTGCTCAATCCGCTCCAGCAAGTGGTTAGTCTCACGCTTGTTTCTTTCCGCCTCCAGCATCACTTCGGCCAGAGAAGGCGGGTGAGGCAGATTTTCACCCCTAGCTGCACTGGCTCCCCCCTGCTCTGGGGCAGCAGGGTTGCTGCGGGTGTTGACCATCCTAGAAGAAAACAAGACAACGGTTTAGATAAGGATGGCACAAACTTAGCAAGGAAGTGCAGAATGTAATGGATAACATGGAATGCTAAGATGTTCATTGCACGACATGGTAATATAGAAACTGCCATATATATACCATTGGTCATACACACCGTACATAGTTTAGTACAAGCCCAGGCTAGAGTACAACTACGGTGAAAGATATTACATCTCATCGAAGGCATTCCAAGATCCTATACATTATTTTCCTACACCTCCGGAGCGTGATACACACCAAGTCGTATCCCACGGTCACGCACGACTGTGGAGAATACAACTACTACAATACTAGTGAAACTACTACTAACTCAGACGGCTCCGTAGTAATCCTCATAGAAGTCGCCACCAAAACCTGGAAGTGGAACATGATCATCTGGGAACAGACAGTCCTGCGGAGCCTGCGGACCATAGGGACTCGGATGTGGCCTTGGTCCCACAGGTGGTGGCAGACGGGGACCACGAGGAGGGGTGATGCCTCCTACATCGCGCCACTCCATACAATCTGGCAATCCTGACCGTACAAGGTACAGATCCCTCAGATCCATGTATCCT
>NW_021304327.1:0-518 GCF_002162155.2 Triticum dicoccoides
ATATATTATTTGTATTTTTAACATTTTGAATTGAATTAGTTTTATTTTTCTTAATTTTTTGATATATTATTTGTATTTTTAGAATTTTGAATTGAATTAGTTTTATTTTTCTGAATTTTTTGATATAATATTTGTGTTTTTAACATATTGAATTGAATTAGTTTTATTTTTCTGAATTTTTTGATATATTATTTGTATTTTTAAGATTTTCAAAAAGAAAAAGTATTTTGAAAAATACCTTTAGTCGCGGTTGGCCTGGCCAACCGCGACTAAAGGTCGTTGCGCGCGGGAACGCAAAAACCCGCCAAAAAACCCTTTAGTCGCGGTTGGTCTGGCCATCCGCGACTAAAGGTTACCCTTTAGTCGCGGGTCGCCTCCCCAACCACGACTAAAGGGGGGGCTATAAATACAAGGGCCCGAACCCTTTCTCGTCTTCTCCGATTCAACACCGCGCCGAAGGCCTGCCGCCGTCGCCCTCGCCCTCGACGCCGCCCGCCGTCGCCCTCGCCCTCGACGCC
>NW_021304328.1:0-903 GCF_002162155.2 Triticum dicoccoides
TCCTCTCGTTGCCCTGGACCCCGTCCGCGACGCCACGCACCCCCCCAGGCCTCTCACTCTCTCCCCGAGCTCCTCTCCTCCTCTGGCTCTCTCGCGCGCAGCCACCGAACACACCCGCCGCCGCCGACGAGCTCTCTCGTGGCCACCGGCCACCCCTAGCCTCTCCGACACACCCACGAGCTCCGCCTCGATCCCCTCCTTCCTCCCCACCGACCCACGGCCCTCCGGAAGCCCTGCAACGCCGCCACCATCGTCGTTCCGTCGCCGGCCACCGAAGCTCCCTTCCGTCGATTCGCCGGACCCCGTGCCTCCCCTGCCTCGCCAGCAGCACCAGAAGAACCGCGGTGAGCCCTCGACCCGATTCCCCCTCTCCCCGTGCCCCACCTCCCTCTCTAGCTAGCCCCACCACTTTGCCCGAGAATCTCTCGCCGCCGGCCATGGCGTGGCCGTGGCCACAGCCACCTCAGCTCGTATCCGAGCCCACTGACGTGCTCACCATGATCTCAGGAGTCCGTAGCACGCCCCAGCTCCTCCTGCCGTGCTCCCTAACCCCGACCCCGAGATTGCCCGAACTCCGGCAGCCGCAAAAGAGGTCGCCGCCGGCAGCTCCGGCCACCCCAGCCTCCGCCACCGCCACCGTTGGATGCGCCACTCCACCCTCTCCCCGTAGCTGCTTCCTGCGCGCCAAAAGAGCCCCTGTAGTTGGTTTCCGACGCGCACCACCGCGTCTGGCCTCGCCGGCGTCAAGCCGCCGGTGGGTCTGACCACGTTGACCACGGCGGGACCCCCCCCTCTCTGGGTCGATGACAGGTGGGGCCAGCCCCCCCCTGTTAATTAGTTTAACTATTTTATCTTAACTACCCCCTCTGCTGACACTGACAGGTGGGCCCCCGCCATCAGGTG
>NW_021304329.1:0-1699 GCF_002162155.2 Triticum dicoccoides
CCTCGCTCTCCCACGCCATGGCCGACGCCATCGCCGCCACCCCCTCGCCGTAGCCACGCCCTCCGTCAACCCTACGCCGTGCCGCCGTGTCCAGGAGCTTCGCCGCCGTCCACTTCATCGAGCTAGCCGAGCCCCGTGTGCTCGAGCGGCCCGAGACCACCGCACCGACCTCGCCCGAGCTCGCCGTCGCCGGAGATCCCCTTCAACGCCGTCGCCGCCTCAGCTCGTCCCCGACCCCGCCGGTGGCCTCTATGGGAGCGCTGTGAGCCTAGCTACCCCTCCGACCCTCTCTCTCTCTCTCATTCCCGAGCCGTGTAGCTACCGCACGAAGATCACACGCATGCACCGCCGCGGATCTCGTCGCCGACGTGCTTCCGGCCATCCTCCGGCCAACCCGCGGTGTCCAACGCACTCACCACGCTGCGTTAGGCCCAACCGTGCGCTCCCCGCACCTCACCGATCCCCCTAGCGACAAGTTCGACTTTGGCCGAACTCCGGTGGCCGCCAAAGTCATCGCCGGCGCCAACTCCGGCCACCCCGACCCCAACGGACTCCACCAAGAGCTGCGGCTCGACCTCAGCTCCGCTCCGGTGCCCTCCGCGGCTCGTTTGGTAGCCGGAACGGCAAAAATCACTTCCGCCGCCGCGTCGGGCTCGCCGGCGGCTAAACGCCGGTGCAGCCGACCCGGGTTTGACCACGGGTGGGCCCTGGTTGACTCCCCTGAGTCAATGACAGGTGGGGCCCAGCCCTGTTAATTAAACAGGTTTAGTTTTAATTAAACTTTAATTAAAATAATCACCCTGACATGCGGGACCCACTGTCAGGTTTGACCCGGACGTGTTCCGTTGACCGCTGACGTGACACTAACGTCAGGCTGACGCAATAATTGATTTTCTGGAATTATTCTAATATAGGAAATTCCAGAATATAATTTAAACTTCAAAAATTCATAACTTTTATTCTGTAACTCCAAATCAGACAAATTATATATGAAAAATGATCAGAAAAATCCAATCTATCCATCTGTACTATTTTCATGCATGACTAAACAAGTTAACTTGATGTTTAATGCAGAACAAGGAAAAACACTTTAAAGGGCCATGTTTGAGTTTGAAATTTGAATCTTTGATTCAAATTGGTTCAAACCCTTCTGGTCTTAGTTGCATTAGCCCAACACACTCATATTGCTATGTTTCATGCATGCATCATATTGTTGCACATTGTTTGGTGATGGTTGTATATCGGTGTTCTTGCGGCAGGATCTGCCCCCGAGGAGTACCGTGATTACCCTAACAAAGAACCGTATCAGTGCATCGAACCATCAGGCAAGCAACCAACCATTGATCATATCGATACAATCCCATGTTCTCGCTCCTGCTCTCTTTTACTGCATTAAGACAACGCGTTTCAAACTGCTGTGTGCTACGGTAGTTGAACCCACTTCCTCTGCATGACCTGTCATTGCCACAGTAACTAGATGAAACCCACTAGCATGTGTAGGAGTTGATTGAGCCATATGTATGTGTTGTTCCTACCTTGCTATGCCTGCTATGCTTAGAGTCGTGTCAGGTCTGGTTCATCTGGGTGATGGGCTAGAGTGAAATGATTATGTCGGTAATGAGAGTGGTGTGGTGAACACGATTTGGTAAAGGTATCGATGAGAGGCCATGTAGGAGTACATGGTGGGTTGTTTCATTGA
>NW_021304330.1:0-1183 GCF_002162155.2 Triticum dicoccoides
GCTCTCTAAGCTAGTTGAAATAATTTTACACTAGAGTTGAACTAGCTCTATAAGCTAGTTAAAATAATTTTACAAAAGAGTTGACCTAGCTCTATAGCCTAATACAAATAATTTTACACTAGAGTTCCACTAGCTCTATCGCCTAGTACAAATAATTTTACACTAGAGTTGAACTAGCTCTATAAACTAGTTCAAATAATTTTACACTAGAGTTGAACTAGCTCTATGGCCTATTACAAATAACTTTACACTAGAGTTGAACTAGCTCTATAAGCTAGTTCAAATAATTTTACACTAGAGTTGAACTAGCTCTATAGCCTAGTACAAATAATTTTACATTAGAGTTGAACTAGCTCTATAAGCTAGTACAAATAATTTTACACTAGAGTTGAACTAGGTCTATAGCCTAGTTCACATAATTTTACACTAGAGTTGAACTAGCTCTATAAGGTAGTTCAAATAATTTTACACTAGAGTTGAACTAGCTCTATAGTCTAGTTCAAATAATTTTACACTATTGTTGAATTAGCTCTATAGCCTACTACAAATAATTTTACACTAGAGTTGAACTAGCTCTATAAGCTAGTTAAAATAATTTTACAAAAGAGTTGACCTAGCTCTATAGCCTAATACAAATAATTTTACACTACAGTTCCACTAGCTCTATCGCCTAGTACAAATAATTTTACACTAGAGTTGAACTAGCTCTATAAACTAGTTCAAATAATTTTACACTAGAGTTGAACTAGCTCTATGGCCTAGTACAAATAACTTTACACTAGAGTTGAACTAGCTCTATAAGCTAGTTCAAATAATTTTACACTAGAGTTGAACTAGCTCTATAGCCTAGTACAAATAATTTTACACTAGAGTTGAACTAGCTCTATAAGCTAGTACAAATAATTTTACACTAGAGTTGAACTAGCTCTATAGCCTAGTTCACATAATTTTACACTAGAGTTGAACTAGCTCTATAAGGTAGTTCAAATAATTTTACACTAGAGTTGAACTAGCTCTATAGTCTAGTTCAAATAATTTTACACTATTGTTGAATTAGCTCTATAGCCTACTACAAATAATTTTACACTAGAGTTGAACTAGCTCTATAAGCTAGTTAAAATAATTTTACAAAAGAGTTGACCTAGCTCTATAGCCTAATACAAATAATTTTACACTAGAGTTC
>NW_021304331.1:0-1288 GCF_002162155.2 Triticum dicoccoides
TTGGATGGAAAATATGATACCGTGTGCACATTGATCCAAATGATGCCCAATTACAAAGATCTCAAGCCAACGGAGGTGATTGGAAGAATTGTTGCTCATGAGATGTCACTTAAGGATAAAGAGGAACTTCACAACAAATCAAGTGGTGCCTACAAAGCCTCATGTGAAGCCCCTACATCATCAAGTGAGAAACAAAACTTCAATGAAGAATTGAGCTTAATGGTGAAGAACTTCAACAAGTTCTACAAGAGTAGAAGCAAAGATAGAAGCTTCAAGTCAAGGTCCTACAATGACAAAAGATCTTCTAGTCGAGAGCGAAATTGCTACAGTTGTGGAAGACCCGGACACTATTCCAATGAGTGTACGGCTCCCTACAAGAGAAGAGAAGATTCTCCAAAAAGAAGAAGCAAAGAATCACCACCAAGAGAGAGAAGGAGTAGAGATGATCATTATGAACGAAGATACTCACGGAGAAGCAAGGATTCAGAAAGGAAGGAAAAATCATAAAGGAGCTACACAAAACGAAGACATCAAGCTCATGTTGGTGAATAGGTATCCGGCTCCAACTCCGACAGCCACTCCGAGAGAAGTTATCACTCCGACTCCGAAGATACTCAAGATGAAGGTGTTGCCGGTCTAGCACTTGTGTCAACCAACTCCTACGACATATTTGACTCACCAAATGAAGGAATTGGAAGATGCTTCATGGCCAAAGGTCCTAAGGTAACACACCCCGAGTATGTTGATTTCAATAGTGATGAAGATGACTTGTTAGGTGATGATTTGCTTGTTGACAACTCTAGTGATGAATACTATGATGAAATGTCAATTAATCATGCTAATCAAGATAAAATGAATGATAATGATAAGGAGAAGATTGAGGCTCTAACTAAAGAACTAAACACTCTTAAGTTAGCTCATGAAACTATCTTCGAAGATCATCGAGAACTTTTAAGAGCTCATGAGAAATTACGCTTTGAAAAGCTCAATCTTGAGCAAGAGCATGAGTTCTTAAAAGCAATCAATGATGATCTCCACAAGAAAAGTTCTTCTTACATTGCCAAGCGTTTACTCTTATCCACTTACATGCCTCAAGTCAAGTCTAGTAACAAGAACAAGAAAGATTCTTCCTCTAGCAGTAACAATGATCATGCTAAATCCAATATTGTTGCTTCTAGTAGTTCTCTTGATTCCACTAATGATTCTCTTAGCCAAGTTACACTTGAGCAAGAAAATAGCTTATTAAAGGGAATTATAGAGAAAGGAGTGTACAAAAGCCTTGCCGGGA
>NW_021304332.1:0-1017 GCF_002162155.2 Triticum dicoccoides
GAAGGCTAGAGATCAAGATTCATATGGTAGGAATGGAATATCTTGGTCTCAACACATGAGTAGGTGGTTCTCTCTCAGAACATATGAGTTGGAATTGTGTATGTGTTCTGATGGCTCTCTCCTCGAATGAAGAGGAGGTGGAGGGGTATATATAGCCTCCACACAAAATCCAACCGTTACACACAGTTTTCCAATCTCGGTGGGACCGAATCAACAAACTCGGTCGGACCGAAAAGGTAAACCTAGTGACCGTTAGAGATTTTCGGTGGGACTGACATGCAACTCGGTAGGACCGATATGGTTAGGGTTTGGGCATAACGTAATCTCGGTGAGACCGATTACACAAACTCGGTGAGACCGAGTTTGGTAATAAGCTAACCAGAGAGTTGGTCAGGTAAACTCGGTGGGACCGATTTGCTCTTTCGGTGAGACCGAAAAGTTACAAAAAGGAAACACTGAATTTACATTGCAATCTCGGTGGGACCGATTCGCTCTTTCGGTGAGACCGAAAAGTTATGAAAGGGAAACAGAGAGTTTGCAATCCCATCTCGGTGAGACCGAGATCCCTATTGGTAGAACCGAATTGCTAGGGTTTGGCAGTGGCTTATGACAAGTGAAACTCGGTGGCGCCGGATAGAAAGAATCGGTAGGATCGAGTTTGGCTTAGGGTTTAGGTCATATGTGGATATGGGAAAGTAGTTGAGGGTTTTGGAGCATATCACTAAGCACATGAAGCAAGAGGCTCATTAAGCAACACCTCATCCCTCCTTGATAGTATTGGCTTTTCCTAAAGACTCAATGTGATCTTGGATCACTAAAATATAAAATGAAGAGTCTTGAGCTTTTGAGCTTGAGCCAATCCTTTGTCCTTAGCATTTTGAGGGTTCCACTTTCACATCCATGCCATGCCAATCATTGAGCTTTCCTGAAATAATCATCTTGGAATAGCATTAGCTCAATGAGCTATATGTTGTTATGAATTACCAAAACCACCTAGGGATAGTTGCACTTTCAAAC
>NW_021304333.1:0-1675 GCF_002162155.2 Triticum dicoccoides
AACCTACGTCAAGCATAACTCCAACACCGTGTTCACTTCCCGGACTCCGCCGAGAAGAGACCATCACAGTTACACACGCGGTTGATGTATTTTAATTAAGGTCAACTTCAGGTTTTCTACAACCGGACATTAACAAATTCCCATCTGCCCATAACCGCGGGCACGCCTTTCAAAAGTTCAAATCCCTGCAGGGGTGTCTCAACTTAGCCCGTCACAAGCTCTCACGGTCAACGAAGGATATTCCTTCTAGCGGGAAGACCCGATCAGGCTCAGAATCCCAGTTACGAGACATTTCGACAGGTAAAACAAGACCAGCAAGACCGCCCGATGCGCCGACATCCTGATAGGAGCTGCACATATCTCGTTCTCAGGGCAACATCGGATGAGCGCTCCGTACAACTAAAACCAGCCCTCAAGTTTCCCCGAGGTGGCGCTGCAAAGGACTCTAGTTCGGACCAACACTTAGACAAGCACTGGCCGGGGGGTGGTTAAAATAAAGATGACCCTCGGGATGCGCGACTCCCAAGGGAAAAAGGCTAGGTGGCGAATGGTAAAACCAAGGTTGGGCCTTGCTAGAGGAGTTTTATTCAAGGCAAACTGTCAAGGGGTTCCCATTATTACCCAACCGCGTAAGGAACGCAAAATCCGGGAACATAACACCGATATGACGGAAACTAGGGCGGCAAGAGTGGAACAAAACACCAGGCATAAGTCCGAGCCTTCCACCCTTTACCAAGTATATAGATGCATTAATTAAATAAGATATATTGTGATATCCCAACAAGTAAACATATTCCAACAAGGAACAACATCTCCATGTTCCAACAAGGAACAAACTTCAATCTTCACCTGCAACTAACAACGCTATAAGAGGTGCTGAGCAAAGCGGTAACATAGCCAAACAACGGTTTGCTAGGACAAGGTGGGTTAGAGGCTTGGTTCACAATATGGGAGGCATGATAAGCAAGTGGTAGGTATCGCAGCATAGGCATAGCAAAAGAGCGAGCAACTAGCAAGCAAAGATAGAAGTGATTTCGAGGGTATGGTCATCTTGCCTGAAATACCGCAAGGAAGAAGAACGAGTCCATGAAGAAGACAAAACGGACGTAGATGAACGGATCCTCACAACACGACGTTATCGGAACCAACCCGAAGAAGCAACACCGTAAAAAGCAAACAACACAGTAAACAACCAACACATCAACATGGCATGATGCACAATCGAGTATGATGCATGTCCGGTTTAATGAAGCATGGCATGGCAAAGTGCACAAACAATCCTACAAATTAAGTGGAGCTCATTATGCAACGGAGTTACATATTGAAGAAAACACCACATGACTTATTTAGTTCTCTCTCGTTTATGTACCCAACAATATTAAATGTTGTTAGCATGGCAAGAGGTGAAGCATGATGAAACTATCTAAGCTGGGCAAGTTTAAATGAGGCCAGAAGCAACGAACAACAATTCCTGAAAACTCCTCATGAGCATATTATAGATTTGGTAATGTTCTGCCCTAAACACAATTTTATAGTTGTTCAACATGCAAAGTGATGCCACCATGTTAAACTAGGCAAAATTCTACCCCATTTACATATAAAGTTTGTTAGGTTTGAAGCTACGGTTATTTAGTTATGAAATAAAGAATTTTAGCAAGTTATTTAAACAAATATA
>NW_021304334.1:0-1116 GCF_002162155.2 Triticum dicoccoides
TTTCTACTTTCGCGGTGTCAAACATCATGAATATTTCAAGGATCATCATATCTATCCCTGATATGTTATAGTTAATCACGAAGCTCTAGCAGCTTGGTGGCAATGACTTTGGGGAAACATCACTATCTCATCTGGAGGATCAACTCCCACTCGATTCAAGTGATTGTTGTGCTCAGACAATCTGAGCACAAGCTCAACGATTGAGCTTTTCTCCCTTAGTTTGCAGGCTAAGAAAATCGTCGGAGGTCTTATACCTCTTGACGTGGGCACGAGCCTGAAATCCCAATTTCAGCCCTCGAAACATCTCATATGTTCCGCGACGTTTCGAAAACGTCTTTGGTGCCTCTACTTAAACCATTTAATTGAACTATCACGTAGTTATCAAAACGTGTATGTCCGATGTTCGCAACATCGACAAACGACGTTGGGGTTCAGCACACTGAGCGGTGCATTAAGGACATAAGCTTTCTACTGATCTCATAATCGCTACTATCAACTTTCAACTATATTTTCTCTAGGAACATATCTAAACAGTGGAATTAAAGCGCGAGCTTACGACATAATTTGCAAAAGGTCTTTTGACTATGTTCAGGATAATTAAGTTCATCTTATGTACTCCTACTTAGATAGACATCCCTCTGGTCATCTAAGTGATCACATGATCCGAGTCAACTAGGCCGTGTCCGATCATCACGTGAGACGGACTAGTCATCATCGGTGAACATCTTCATGTTGATCGTATCTACCATACGACTCATGCTCGACCTTTCGGTCTCCGTGTTCCGAGGCCATGTCTGCACATGCTAGGCTCGTCAAGTTAACCCTAAGTGTTTTCGCTGTGTAAAACTGTCTTACACCCGTTGTATGTGAACGTAAGAATCCATCACACCCGATCATCACGTGGTGCTTAGAAGCGACGAACTGTAGCAACGGTGCACAGTTAGGGGAGAACACTTCTTGAAATTTTGTAAGGGATCATCTTATTTACTACCTCGTCCTAAGTAAACAAGATGCATAAACATGATAAACATCACATGCAATCAAATAGTGACATGATATGGCCAATATCATTTTGCTCCTTTTGATCTTCATCTTCGGGGCTCCATGATCATCATC
>NW_021304335.1:0-1410 GCF_002162155.2 Triticum dicoccoides
TATGGTAGATACGATCAACATGAAGATGTTCACCGATGATGACTAGTCCGTCTCACGTGATGATCGGACACGGCCTAGTTGACTCGGATCATGTGATCACTTAGATGACCAGAGGGATGTCTATCTAAGTGGGAGTTCATAAGATGAACTTAATTATCCTGAACATAGTCAAAAGACCTTTTGCAAATTATGTCGTAAGCTCGCGCTTTAGTTCCACTGTTTAGATATGTTCCTAGAGAAAATATAGTTGAAAGTTGATAGTAGCGATTATGTGATCAGTAGAAAGCTTATGTCCTTAATGCACCGCTCAGTGTGCTGAACCCCAACGTCGTTTGTCGATGTTGCGAACATCGGACATACACGTTTTGATAACTACGTGATAGTTCAATTAAATGGTTTAAGTAGAGGCACCAAAGACGTTTTCGAAACGTCGCGGAACATATGAGATGTTTCGAGGGCTGAAATTGGATTTCAGGTTCGTGCCCACGTCAAGAGGTATAAGACCTCCGACGATTTTCTTAGCCTGCAAACTAAGGGAGAAAAGCTCAATCGTTGAGCTTGTGCTCAGATTGTCTGAGCACAACAATCACTTGAATCGAGTGGGAGTTGATCCTCCAGATGAGATAGTGATGTTTCCCCAAAGTCATTGCCACCAAGCTGCTAGAGCTTCGTGATTAACTATAACATATCAGGGATAGATATGATGATCCTTGAAATATTCATGATGTTTGACACCGCGAAAGTAGAAATCAAGAAGGAGCATCAATTGTTGATGGTTGGTGAAAGCACTAGTTTCAAGAAGGGCAAGGGAACAAAGGGATACTTCATGAAACGGCAATTCAGCTGCTGCTCTAGTGAAGAAACCCAAGGTTGAACCCAAACCCGAGACTAAGTGCTTCTGTAATAAGGGGAACAACCACTGGAGCAGCATTACCCTAGATACTTGGTAGATGAGAAGGCTGGCAAGGTCGATAGAAGTATATTGGATATACATTATGTTAATGTGTACTTTACTAGTACTCCTAGTAGCACGAGGGTATTGGATACCGGTTCGGTTGCTAAGTGTTAGTAACTCGAAATAAAAGCTACGGAATAAACGGAGACTAGCTAAAGGTGAGCTGACGATATATGTTGGAAGTGTTTCCAAGGTTGATATGATCAAGCATCGCACGCTCCCTCTACCACCGAGATTGGTGTTTGCGTTGAGCATAGACATGATTGGATTATGTCTATCGCAATACGGTTATTCATTTAAGGAGAATAATGGTTACTCTATTTTTGAATAATACCTTCAATGGTCTTGCACCTAAAGGAATGGTTTATTGAATCTCGGTCGTAGTGATACACATTTTCATGCCAAAAGATATAAGATAGTAATGATAGTACCACTTACTTGTGGCACTGCCATGT
>NW_021304336.1:0-8312 GCF_002162155.2 Triticum dicoccoides
CTACCATGTTATGTTGTTAGGATGGATTCAGAACTTTGATATGATGATGTTGAGTGTGTATGAAATCCTTTGTCAAATGTCTCAAAATCCTTCTTGAGCATTTACAGCTGTTATGCTGCCGAAATTTTGCTAGAAATTCTAATGCCTTTGCATTATGATTGTGCTTTCAGATGGCCACTCGCGACCTCAATCAAGTGGTTCGCCTGACTCGATGCCTAGATGTACCCGGCCATACTGCCATGTTGGTCAGGGTAATGACTGAGGCTGGATACCGTTGGTATCCTGAGTACACGGTCGAAGAGCAATTCCGAGACTTTAATCAAAGCCAGTATCTCTGCACTGTCAGGATATTTCCATCTTATCCTGGGTCCACCGAACCCCTTCACTGCTCCTATGGACTCGGGGTTACTATTGAGATGGCTGTGCAGGACGCCGCCTACTCTATGATGACCATCATGCGAGTCAGGTCTGGCCTATTTCGGGACTCTGATTTCCGGTATATGCCAGGATCACTTCCGGGAGCACAAGGGTATCTCCAGGCTATCTATGCTGACCCCACCCAGGAGGATTCACGGACTCGCACCACTGCTGAGATGCTCGAGGATAAGGAACGTGAAAATCGGGCCTTGAGGTTAGAGCTCTTCAATACCCGTGCTGACCACTGGGCCACATTGACTCGGTTTGCACCGGTGGTGCAAGCTGGATATTCGGATATGCGCGATCTCTATCCTGTGAGATCTACTCTGCCAGACGTGATGGGTTGGCGTGATGTAGGAGGCATCACCCCACCTCGCGGTCCTCGCAGGCCACCGTCTGTTGGTCCAAGACCTCATCTTAGCCCCTATGGTCCACAAGCTCCGCGAGATCGTCTGTTTCCGGATGATCATGTTGAGCTTCCAGGCTTGGAGGTGACTTCTACGAGGACTACTACGGATCGGTCTGAGTTAGTGGTAGTATCACTAGTTCGTGTTAGCTGTGTCGTTTATCGTCCTGCGTGACTCGTGGGATATGACCTAGCTGTATCGCCTTCCGGAGGTGTAGAAACATAATGTATAGGAGCTGGGAATGCCTCCGATGAGATGTAATCCTCTTTTCACCGTAATAGTACTTTGTTTGGTCTTGTCCTAAACCCTGTATGGTGTGTATGACGATGGAATAAAGAAGCAGTTTCTGTATCTACCATGTCATACGGATGATCATCTTGCATTCCGAGTTATTCCTTACATTCTGTATCCTATGTCGGAATTTTATCATCCTGACTAAATCATTGTCTTGTTTACCTAGGATGGTCAACACGCGCACTAACCCTGCTCCTCAAGAGCAGGCCGAAGGTAGTGAAGTCAGGAATGCAAATCTGCCTCATCCTCCTTCCCTAGCCGAGGTTATGATGGAAGCCAAAAGAAACAAGCGGGAGACCAACCGTTTGTTGGAGCGTATTGAACAGAACACAGCACACCATCAGAGGACTAACGTGGTGTCACTCAGTGATTTTATCAAGTTACATCCACCCACGTTCCACCACTCCGTCGAGCCTCTCGACGCTGATGACTGGCTTCGCAGTATCTCCCACAAGCTGCGTTCCGCGCTGGTAGCTGAGGCTGACAAGGTCACCTTTGCTGCATATCATCTTGAAGGCCCCGCCAGTCTATGGTGGGAGAATTATGGAGCTATGCGCCCAGCGGGCCATGTCACTACTTGGGCTGAATTCAGCGAGGCTTTCCGTGAACATCACATTCCGGAGGGTCTCATGGACCGTAAACGTGAGGAATTTTGCAGTTTCACTCAGGGCCGACTCTCTGTGGATGCTTACAGCAGGGAGTTCGGTAACCTCGCACGATATGCAACTGAGGAAGTTTCTATTGATGCCAAGAAGCAAGCAAGGTTCCGTAAGGGACTTAGTCCTGAGCTTCGCCGCGACCTCCGTCTGCATGAGTGCACATCTTTTCAGAAACTTGTTAACAAGGCCATTAGTGCTGAGACTGGTCAGACTGACTATGACGCAACACGCAAGCATGGCCGTGACATGGGTTCCTCATCCGGTGCGGGTCCTCAGAAGCGCCGCGTGTGGGTGCCCAACACTGCCCTGCCACCTAGGTTCACACCGAGGCCATCCTTCCAGGCGCCTCGCCCCGTTCAACAGTCTGCACCAGCCAAGCCCTATGGGGGTCCAACCAACAATGCTCCTCCACGTACCAGTTCCGTGACTTGTTTCAAGTGTGGGGAATCTGGCCACTATATGCGTGAGTGTCCCCAGACCAACCCCAACCAATCTGCTAAAGCTGTTGGCCGTGGCAAGCCGACAGGGAAAGTGTTCCACGCCAAGCCGGCCACCGCTACATGTGGCCATGTCAACTGTATCTCTGCCGAAGAAGCTCAAGAGGATCCCAACGTCGTTCTCGGTACGCTCCTTGTTAATTGCCACCCGACATCTGTTCTTTTCGATACAGGAGCCTCTCATTCATTTATATCCGAGAACTATGCTCGTTTGCATAACACCGCATTCTGTGACATGCCATCCACTATGGAAATTTCTACTCCTGGTTCTAGATGGCAGACCTCCAGGGTAAGTTATGGAAATGAAATCCAAGTCGACAAACTTGTTTTCCTTGCATCTTTGATAGCTCTCAAATTTTCAGATATTAATATCATTTTGGGTATGGACTGGATGTCAGCTCATCATGCCAAAATTGATTGCTTCTCTAGGACTGTTCAACTCACTCATCCTTCGGGGAAGATAGTCAATGTCTTGACCCGATTAGCCAAGTGACAATTATATTCTCTTAACGCCAGCCCTTTGCCAGACCTTGAGGACGTTCCGGTAGTCTGTGACTTCCCGGATGTCTTCCCAGAGGAATTGCCAGGTGTTCCACCTGACAGGGATGTTGAGTTCGTAATAGACCTCATCCCAGGAACCGTTCCGATTGCTAGAAGACCCTATAAGATGGCACCACTAGAACTAGCCGAGCTTAAGAAACAACTCGATGAGTCCTTGAAAAAGGGTTTCATCCGACCTAGTTCATCTCCGTGGGCTTGCCCCGTCCTATTCGTCAAGAAGAAGGATGGTACGGACCGGATGGTTGTAGATTATCGACCTGTCAATTTGGTCACAATCAAGAACAAATATCCGCTCCCCAGGATCAACGACCCGTATGATCAGCTCGCTGGATCCTCAGTCTTCTCCAAGATGGATTTGAGGTTGGGCTACCATCAAATCAAAATCAGAAACGGGGACATTCCTAAAACGGCCTTTGTTACTCGTTATGGCCAATACGAGTACACTGTCATGTCCTTCGGTTTAACCAACGCTCCAGCCACCTTTTCTCGGTTAATGAACTCAGTCTTCATGCAGTATTTGGATAAACTCGTCGTAGTTTATCTCGATGATATACTCATCCACTCCAAGAACGAGGAGGAACATGCCGAACATCTAAGGCTAGTGTTGAAGAAACTTCGAGAGCATCGCCTTTATGCCAAATTTTCTAAATGTGAATTCTGGTTGTCGGAAGTGACCTATCTGGGTCATGTAATATCTGGTAAAGGTATTGCTGTTAACCCTGAGCGAGTTCAAGCCGTCCTTAATTGGACTCCACCTGAATCGGTCAAGCAAGTTCGGAGTTTTCTGGGCTTAGCAAGCTATTGTCGTTGCTTTGTCGAGAACTTCTCCAAAGTTGCTAAACCTCTAACCGAACTCCTCAAGAAAGATAAAAAGTTCGAATGGACTCCACAATGTGAGCACAGCTTTCAGGAACTGAAAAGACGCCTGACTTCTGCTCCCGTACTGGTACCGCCAGACTTCTCCAAGGACTTTGTTATCTACTGCGACGCCTCGCGACAAGGACTAGGTTGCATTCTCATGCAAGATCGACATGTAATTGCTTACGCTTCACGGCAATTGCATCCACATGAGGAGAATTATCCTACTCATGATCTAGAGCTTGCAGCCGTAGTCTATGCACTTAAGACCTGGCGACATTACCTCCTCGGTAACCATTGCGAAATATTCACTGATCACCAAAGTCTGAAGTACATTTTCACCCAACCGGATTTGAATCTCAGGCAAAGACGTTGGGTTGAGTTGATCACAGATTTCGACTTAGGAATAACTTACACCCCAGGGAAAGCCAACGTCATGGCTGATGCGCTAAGTCGTAAATCTTATTGTAACAACCTAATGTTACAACAAAGTCAACCGCTTCTCCATGAGGAATTTCGGAAGCTTAACCTTCACATTGTTCCTCAAGGTTTTCTTTCCACCTTGGTGGCGAAACCTACCCTTACGGACCAGATCGTCAAGGCACAGAAGGTAGATCCGGGAATCTCCCGCATCAAGAGAAACATCAAGAAAGGAATTGCGAATTGTTTCTCCATTAATGATCAAGGGGTCGTATACTTCGGGAATCGACTAGTGGTTCCCAAAGTGCGAAACCTGAGGCGATTGATCCTTAAGGAGGCTCATGAATCTCCTCTCACCATTCATCCCGATAGTACTAAGATGTATCAGGACCTACGCCAGAGGTTCTGGTGGACTAGGATGAAGAGAGAAATTGCTCAGTATATTGCTAATTGCGACGTCTGTCGTCGTGTAAAAGCAGAGCATCAACGGCCTGCTGGCACCCTTTAACCCTTAGCTATTCCTGAATGGAAATGGGATAAAATTGGTATGGATTTCATTACCGGTTTTCCCAGGACCAAGAGAGGGAATAATGCTATTTTCGTCGTTGTCGATCGTCTTTCCAAAGTAGCCCATTTCCTACATGTTCGTGAGAGTATAACCGCTAGTCAGCTGGCAGACTTATACATCTCCCGAATAGTGTCTCTCCATGGTGTTCCTTTGGAAATTAACTCGGATCGAGGAAGTATTTTCACCTCTCGATTTTGGGAAAGTTTCCAAAATGCTATGGGAACCCGTCTCTCCTTTAGCACCGCTTTCCACCCTCAGTCGAGTGGTCAAGTGGAACGCGTCAACCAGATTCTAGAAGACATGCTTCGAGCCTCTGTTATCTCATTCGGAATGGATTGGGAGAAGTGCCTTCCATTTGCCGAATTCGCTTACAACAACAGCTATCAATCTAGCTTGGGTAAAGCCCCTTTTGAAGTTCTCTATGGACGACGGTGTCGAACACCCCTTAACTGGTCAGAGACCGGGGAAAGACAATTCTTTGGCCCGGATATGATTCAGGAAGCAGAAGAGCAAGTTCGCATCATTCGTGAAAAGTTGAAAACAGCCCAATCTCGTCAAAAGAGTCAATATGACCGAAAACATAAGGCTATGACTTTCGAGGTTGACGAGAAGGCTTATCTTCGGGTTACCCCTCTGAAGGGAACCCATCGTTTCGGTATCAAAGGCAAATTGGCTCCTCGTTACATTGGACCTTTTCGCATTCTCGCTAAACAAGGAGAAGTTGCCTACCAGTTGGAACTACCTCCGCACCTCTCCAGAGTCCACGATGTCTTCCACGTTTCTCAACTCAGGCGTTGCTTCTCGGATCCTATCCATGGAGTGGACCACGAAACGCTTGATCTCCAAGATAATCTTACATATCGAGAGTACCCCATTCGTATCCTCGATCAGGCCGAGCGTACCACTCGACGTCATAATATCAAGTTTCTCAAAGTACAATGGTCGCACCATTCTGAGGATGAAGCAACTTGGGAAAGGGAGGATCGTCTTCGACTTGAGTATCCCGCCTTCTTTCCGGAGGAACCCAAATCTCGGGACGAGATTCTTTTGAGTGGGGGTGAGTTGTCACATCCTAGTTAGCCATGCATTAGAGTGTTGCATCATGTTTACTCTTTCATCAGAAACCTAAAATGGGGATGACAGAACCCCCAGTCCCCTCTGAAACCAATTAGGGTTTACTAAAAAACTTTTTCAATGAACCTGAAATGCCCTTCTAAAATGCCCATCATTTTTGTCTTGGTTCAGAACCTCTGCCAAAAGTGATGCACATTTTCCTAGGCCATCTTAGGGTTTTTGAATTAAATCATAAATATTTGAATTTGGGCATTTAAAATTATATAAAATATTTAAATGCTCAAATATCTCCAAACTAAAATGTTTCATGTTGGAAATAATCCAACTATGGACCAAGAGTAGTTTGGTGATTTTAGGAGTTGCCTAAGTATTTTATTTAATTCAACAAAGTTGCAGAAGTATTAAAAAAACAGAAAACAGAAAGAAATGGAAAAACTTACCTGACGCCTGCTCCCGGCCCACCTGCCGGCCCAGCCCAGCGCCGCTCCAGCGAGCTGCTTGCCGGCCAGGCAGGCAGGCAGGTGCCCGACGGCGACCGCAGCGCACGCCACGCACCTGCTCGCCGCCTCGCCGCTCCCCGCGCCCGGTGACGTCGTGGATCAGCCTCCCTCGCTCCCCCGAACCCCCCAGACACCCCCTCCTCTCTCCAGCTCCTCCCCCTCGCGCTCCCCCGCCATGACCGACGCCACCATCGCCGTGCCTTCGTCGTAGCCGTGCTTCCCGCCGCCCGTGCGTCCTCTCATCGTGTCCAGGAGCTCCGCCGCTGTCCACTCCATCGAGCAAGCCGAGCCCCGAGCGCTCGCAACGCCCGAGTCCACCGCAACGACCTCGCCCGAACCGCCGTCGCCGGAGATCCCCTTCAACGCCGTCGTCGCTCCGGTCCATTTCCGGCCGCACCAAGGGCTTCGTTGCACTCACTGTGAGCTTAGCCATCTTTCCCCCCTTCCTTTGCTTGCTCTCGAGCCGTGTAGCGACCTCCCGGAGCTCAACCGCACCCACCGCCATGGAGCTCGTTGCCGACGTGCTCCTGGTCACCCTCCGACCACTCCACGGTGTCCATCATACTCACCGTGTCACGTAGCACCTAGCTAGCTACTCCCCGCGCCTCACTGACCCCTCTAGCGTCAAGTTCGTCTTCGGCCGAACCCTGGTGGCCGCCAAAGTCGTCGCCGGCGCCAACTCCGGCCACCCCGGCCCCAACGGACTCCACCAAGAGCTGCGGCTCGTCCTCAGCTCCACTCCGGTGGTCTCCGCGACCCATTTGGTGGCCGAAACAGCCAAAACCACTTCCGCCGCCGCGTCGGGCTCGCCGGCGGCTAAACGCCGGTGCAGCCGACCCGGGTTTGACCACGGGTGGGCCCTGGTTGACTCCCCTGAGTCAATGACAGGTGGGGCCCAGCCCTGTTAATTAAACAGGTTTAGTTTTATTTAAACTTTAATTAAATTAATCACCCTGACACGCGGGACCCACTGTCAGGTTTGACCTGGACATGTTCCGTTGACCTGCTGACGTCACACTGACGTCAGGCTGACGCAATAATTGATTTTCTGGATTAATCTAATATAGGAAATTCCAGAATATAGTTTAAACTTTGAAAATTCATAACTTTTATTCTGTAACTCCAAATCAGACAAATTATATATGAAAAATGATCAGAAAAATCCAATCTATCCATCTGTACTATTTTCATGCATGATTAAACAAGTTAACATGATGTTTAATACAGAACAAGGAAAAACACTTTAAAAGGCCATGTTTGAGTTTGAAATTTGAATCTTTGATTCAAATTGGTTCAAACCCTTCTGGTCTTAGTTGCATTAGCCCAACACACTCATATTGCTATGTTTCATGCATGCATAATCTTGTTGCACATTGTTTGGTGATGGTTGTGTATTGGTGTTCTTTGCGGCAGGTTCTGCCTCCGAGGAGTATCGTGATTACCCTAACGAGAACCGTATCAGTGCATCGAACCATCAGGCAAGCAACCAACCATTTGATCATATCGATACAATCCCATGTTCTCGCTCCTGCTCTCTTTTACTGCATTAAGACAACGCGTTTCAAACTGCTGTGTGCTACGGTAGTTGAACCCACCTCCTCTGCATGACCTGTCATTGCCACAGTAACTAGATGAAACCCACTAGCATGTGTAGGAGTTGATTGAGCCATATGTATGTGTTGTTCCTACCTTGCTATGCCTGCTATGCTTAGAGTCGTGTCAGGTCTGGTTCATCTGGGTGATGGGCTAGAGTGAAATGATTATGTCGGTAATGAGAGTGGTGTGGTGAACACGATTTGGTAAAGGTATCGATGAGAGGCCATGTAGGAGTACATGGTGGGTTGTTTCATTGAAGCCGACCTTAAGCACTGAGATCTGTATGTGTGATTTAAGAATCAGCTACTACCATGCATTGGGCCCAAAACCAATGGACCCTCTCGGCTTCTTATTCACCCTAGTTCTCCGTCCAGGAGTTGCAAGTAGTTTCTGGTGTTTGTAGCCTACTGGAGGCCGTGGACAGCGCTGACCGTAGGGGTGGGCTGTGATGCGGTAGGTAC
>NW_021304337.1:0-2145 GCF_002162155.2 Triticum dicoccoides
TGGTGCTGTAAGGTGGTACGGACGGGCGAGTTGGCCGGCGCGTTGACGTAAACCGGACTACGGGGCGGCGGTTTGTGTCCGATTTATCAGTGTGATATACGCAGATGCTGGTGTAGAACAGCTAGCGCGCGCCGTCCGCAGTAGGGCATCACTTTTATAGTGAGCACTTGTCCTGTATAAAAAGATATAGGCCAGAGTAATTGTTCTCAAGTAATTTAATATGTGCTGATTAGGTATATAAAAAGATAGCACCTGGTATATTTTGTCCGGTGAATACGGACGCTGGAACATGTTGCGGCAACGGTGGCCGTCACGGGGCCTGGAGCCAGGCGGTTTAGGACAGAGCCTCCGGGTCACGGGTCATGTTGACCTTGGGACCTGTGATGTCTGACACCTGCCCTCATCCGGTCTGATATTTATCTGTACTAGACCTTCTGTGAGATGTATACTAGTAGTACTTTTCTTATTCTTCCTTTTTTTAGCCTTTGACTTCCGTAGACTGCTGCTGCATGTGTGTGCATCATCAAACATGGCTAGTGGGCACATGCCTTGAGCACGTCTTTGTCCGGGGCCTTTGGGTGTCTGCCGCCGTAATATTATTACTATTATTTTTTTCAACTGCGGCGAGGCGGGTTGACTCGGAGGTGGCTTAACGCGCTGGAATCTTTCCTTAATGCTTCAGACATCTTCTCATGACCAACAGGAGCTGATCTTGTTCTGATTAGAGCTCACGTGTTAGCAGTAACAGCAGCACTATTAAAAACAGATCTCGTAAACCGTGCAACCATCAGTCCTAATACTTGGCCATGACTTTTCTGCGAGCGCAGCAACATCAATGATCAATCAAATCTTCTTGGGAGCTGATCCTGTCGCTGGTTGTTGCCTTTGTTTATCCGGCGAGTATCAAAGAGTCCGGCCAGGACACGGCTAACTTGCTAAATCAGATATCATCTCAGTTTGTACGACAACCGCTGCAATAGGTGTCGATCTGTCTTTAGATTTGACGGATCGTTAGGTCATGTCCGCCGCACAGAACGCAAACCTAATTTTCCGTAAAACCTTGTACTGCCAATTCCAAAGTTAACTATGATCCTGACCGCAAATCAATGAATTTTGCTAGTTCTGCTCAATCTTCTATACACCGCCGCTGAAAACTTCTTCGATCTTGACTGATGATCTTTGTACTTCCAGACCGGCTCTTGCTGATCCGGCGGGTCGCAACTTCTCTATCCCAGAAAAAGATCCCTTCAAGAACTCCACATCACCGTGCGCAAGCCCCACGGTGGGCGCCAACTGTCGTGGATTTGTCACGGCAGATGTCCTTGTGAAAGGACTTAGTCGCGAGGCCAACGCATCTATGTGGTAGCTTGAGAGGGGTCGAGTGGGACGAGAGACGCAGGGCGGATCAACACACAAGACAAGGATTTAGACAGCTTCGGGCCCCGGGAAACATCATCCGGTAAAAACCCTACATGCTGTTTGAGGTTAGGTCTCATTATCATCACGAGGGAGTCGCCGTAAACCGGCTCTCCTCTTTGTGTCTAGCCCCAAGATTGTTTCTTCTTGCTTGTAGCTTGTCCCTCCTTGGGGAGCCCTGCCCCTCCTTATATATGTTGAAGGGGCGGGTTACATGTGGAGTCCTATTAGGATTAGGACTAGTCTATCTCTAATACAAACCGGATACAAGTCCAGGTCTTAACTCCTTGTAAGACAAATATTCCTTATGCCTTTCCTCTTAAACCGGCCCACCATAGTATGAACCGGCCTTCATGAACCGCCCGTTGGGCCACCAGGTCTTGTCGCTCCTTGCACCCGCCTGCCGGATACCAATGAGTCATGAACCGCCAGGTCCAAACGGGTCGCCGGTGAACCGCCAAGCGTCAGCGGGGTCTCAAATAAACCACCAAGTCCGGCCGGGTTAACTCCCGGCCGGTTTACACCGCGGGGTATATCCCCGACAATCCCCCTCCGGCAGGGTGCCGGAACAGGGTCCCGATTGGTTTTTGGTGGCTACAGAGGCTTGCGGCGGCGGAACTCCCTATCTAGGTTCTGTTCTGGAAGTTTTAGGGTATGTAGGTATATATGGGTGCAGGGTGTATGTCGGTGGAGCTACGGGGGTCCCACGAGGCAGGGGGGCACGCCCCC
>NW_021304338.1:0-9123 GCF_002162155.2 Triticum dicoccoides
TGTATCTTTTGGCTTCAATACTATGAATATGTGTATCACTACTATCGAGATTCAACAAAAATAGACCACTCATCAAGGGTGCATGACCATAAAAGATATTACTCATATAAATAGAACAACCATTATTCTCTGATTTAAATGAATAACCATCTCGCATCAAACAAGATCCAGATATAATGTTCATGCTTAACGCTGGCACCAAATAACAATTATTTAGGTCTAAAACTAATCCCGAAAGTAGATTTAGAGGTAGCATGCCGACGGCGATCACATCGACTTTGGAACCATTTCCCACGCGCATCGTCACCTCGTCCTTAGCCAATATTCGCTTAATCCATAGCCCATGTTTCGAGTTGCAAATATTAGCAACAGAACCAGTATCAAATACCAGGCGCTACTGCGAGCATTAGCAAGGTACACATCAATAACATGTATATCAAATATACCTTTCACTTTGCCATCCTTCTTATCCGCCAAATACTTGGGACAGTTCTGCTTCCAGTGACCAGTCCCTTTGCAGTAGAAGGACTTAGTCTCAGGCTTAGGTCCAGACTTGGGCTTCTTTACTTGAGCAGCTACTTGCTTGCCGTTCTTCTTGAAGTTCCCCTTCTTCCCTTTGCCCTTCTTCTTGAAACTGGTGGTCTTGTTGACCATCAACACTTGATGCTCCTTCTTGATTTCTACCTCCGCAGCCTTTAGCATTGCGAAGAGCTCGGGAATTTTCTTATCCATCCCTTGCATATTATAGTTCATCACAAAGCTTTTGTAGATTGGTGGCAGTGATTGAAGAACTCTGTTAATGACACTATCAACCAAAAGATTAATTCCCAGTTGAGTCGAGTGATTGTGGTACCCAGACATTCTGAGTATGTGTTCACTGACAGAACTATTCTCCTCCATTTTGCAGCTGTAGAACTTATTGGAGACTTCATATCTCTCAATCCGAGCATTTGCTTGAAATATTAACTTCAACTCCTGGAACATCTCATATGCTCCATGACATTCGAAACGTCGTTGAAGTCCCGGTTCTAAGCCGTAAAGCATGGCACACTGAACTATCGAGTAGTCATCATCTTTGCTCTGCCAGGTTTTCATAACATCTGGAGTTGCTCCTGCAACGGGTTTGGCACCTAGCAGTGCTTCTAGGACGTAATTCTTTTGTGCAGCAATGAGGATAATCCTCAAGTTACGGAACCGGTCCGTGTAGTTGCTACCATCATATTTCAACTTAGCTTTCTCTATGAACGCATTAAAAGTCAACGGAACAATAGCACTGGCCATTTATCTACAACAACATATACATGCAAAATACTATCAGGTACTAAGTTCATGATAAATTAAAGTTCAATTAAGCATATTACTTAAGAACTCCCACTTAGATAGACATCCCTCTAATCATCTAAGTGATCACGTGATCCATATCAACTAAACCATGTCCGATCATCACGTGAGATGGAGTAGTTTTCAATGGTGAGCATCACTATGTTGATCATATCTACTATATGATTCACGCTTGACCTTTCGGTCTCAGTGTTTCGAGGCCATATCTGCATATGCTAGGCTTGTCAAGTTTAACACGAGTATTCTGCTTGTACAAAACTGGCTTGCATCCATTGTATGTGAACGTAGAGCTTATCACACCCGATCATCACGTGGTGTCTCGACACGACGAACTGTAGCAACGGTGCATACTCAGGGAGAACACTTATACCTTGAAATTTAGTGAGAGATCATCTTATAATGCTACCGCCGTACTAAGCAAAATAAGATGCATAAAGGATAAACATCACATGCAATCAATATGAGTGATGTGATATGGCCATCATCATCTTGTGCCTTTGATCTCGATCTCCAAAGCACCGACATGATCACCATCGTCACCGGCTTGACACCTTGGTCTCCATCGTAGCATCGTTGTCGTCTCGCCAACTATTGCTTCCACGACTATCACTATCGCTTAGTGATAAAGTAAAGCAATTACATGGCGATTGCAATTCATACAATAAAGCGACAACCATATGGCTCCTGCCAGTTGCCGATAACTGTGTTACAAAACATGATCATCTCATACAACAATTTATATAATCATGCCTTGACTAGATCACATCACAACATGCCCTGCAAAAACAAGTTAGACGTCCTCTACTTTGTTGTTGCAAGTTTTATGTGGCTGCTACAGGCTTAGCAAGAACCGTTCTTACCTACGCATCAAAAACCACAACGCAGTATAGTGATTGCTTTTTGATCTTCAGAAAGAACCATGTTCATTGAATCCGATTCAACTAAAGTTGGAGAAACTGACACCCTCCAACCACCTGTGTGCAAAGCACGTCGGTAGAACCAGTCTCATCAATGCGATCATGTAATGTCAGTCCAGGCCGCTTCATCCAACAATACTTCCGAATCAAGAAACAACTACTGACAGCAAGCAATATGTATATACCCACGCCCACAACTCCTTTTGAAAGTCCAACTATCCCTGGGTGGTTTTGGTAATTCCTAACAACATATAGCTCATTGAGCTAATGCTACTTGAAGATAAATATTTCAGCAAAAGCTCAATGCTTGGCATGGCATGCATTGGAAAGTGGACCCCTCAAAATGCTAAGGACAAAAGGATTGGCTCAAGCTCAAAGCACAAGACTCTACATTTCATTTTTAGTGATCCAAGATCACATTGAGTCCATAGGAAAAGCCAATACTATTAAGAGGGGGTGAGGTGTTGCTTAATGAGGTTCTTGCTCAAAATGCTTAGTGATATGCTCCAAAACCCCTCAACTACTTTCTCATATCCAAATATATCCCAAACCAAAAGTCAAACTCGGCCCCACCGATTTGATCTATCCGGCGCCACCGAGTTCACTTGACATAGCCACTGCCACAAACCCTAGTCTTTTCGGTCCTACCGATAGGGATCTCAGTCTCACCGAGATGGGATTGTAATCTCTTTGTTTCCTTTTGTAACGTTTCGGTCCAACCAAGATGAGCGATCGGTCCCACCGAGATTGCAATGCAAACTCTCTGTTTCCCTTTCATAACGTTTTGGTCCTACCGAAAGAGCGAATCGGTCCCACCAAGATTGCCTGACCAACTCTCTGGTTAGCCTATTACCAAAATAGGTCTCACCGAGTTTGTGTAATCGGTCTCACCGAGATTACGTTATGCCCTAACCCTAATGATATCGGTCCCACCGAGTTGACATGTCGGTCCCACCAAAAACCCTAACGGTCACATTATGAACTAAATCGGTCTGACCGAGTTGTATGATTCGGTCCCACCGAGTTTGGTGATTTGTGTGTAATGGTTAGATTTTTTGTGGAGGCTATATATACCCCTCCACCCACTCTTCATTCGTGGAGAGAGCCATCAGAACATGCCTGTACTTCCAACATACATTTTCTGAGAGAGAACCACCTACACTTGTGTTGAGGTCAAGATATTCCATTCCAACCGCATAAATCTTGATCTCTAGCCTTCCCCAAGTTGCTTTCTACTCAAATCATCTTTCCACCAAATCCTATCCTATGAGAGAGAGTTGAGTGTTGGGCAGACTATCATTTGAAGCACAAGAGCAAGGAGTTCATCATCAACACACCATTTGTTACCTCTTGGAGAGTTGTGTCTCCTAGATTGGTTAGGTGTCACTTGGGAGCTTCCGTCAAGATTGTGGAGTTGAACCAAGGAGTTTATACGGGCAAGGAGATCGCCTAATTCGTGAAGATCTACCCTAGTGAGGCAAGTCCTTCGTGGGCGATGGCCATGGTGGGATAGACAAGGTTGCTTCTTCATGGACCCTTCGTGGGTGGAGCCCTTCGTGGACTCGCGCAATCGTTACCCTTCGTGGGGTGAAGTCTCCATCAACGTGGATGTACGATAGCACCACCTATCGGGACCACGCCAAAAATCTTCCTGTCTACATTGCATTTGCTCCCTCCAAACTCCTCCCTTTACCTTCATATGCAATTGTTTTACATTCCGCTGCTATACTATTAGAATTGCATGTGTAGGTTGTTTGCTTGACTTGTGCTAAGTTGCTAAAATCAGCCAAGAATTAAAATTGGGAAAAGGCTAGATTTTTATTTGGTCAAGTAGTCTAATCACCTCCCCCCTCTAAACATATTTTCGATCCTACAAGTGGTATCACTGGTCTCAATTTGCCTTGATTTCCATAGCTTTGGTGATCATAGCCTTAGTTTCACAACCTAGGAGAGTATGGCGTCTAGTGAGGGAAATTACCACCGTAGAGGTCCTTACTTTGATGGTACTAATTTTGCTATTTGGAAGCATAAGATGAAAATGCATATTCTTGGACATAACCCCACCATTTGGGATATTGTGTGTATTGGCTTTCAAGGTGAATTCTTTGATGGGAGGGAACCGAACCGTGAGGCTAGCGCGGAAGAGTTGAAGATGCTGCAATACAATTCTCAGGCTTGTGATATTCTCTTCAACGGATTATGCCCCGAAGAATTCAACAAAATCAGCCGTCTTGAGAATGCAAAGGAAATTTGGGATACTTTGATTGATATGCACGAAGGTACCGACTCCGTCAAGGAATCCAAATTGGATGTGCTTGAAAGTCAACTTGACAAGTTCAAAATGAAGGGTGGTGAAGGCTTCGCTGAAATGTACTCTAGGCTTGCTCTCATCACAAATGAGATTGCCAGCTTAGGAAGTGAAGAGATGACCGATAGATTCATCATCAAGAAGATCCTAAGAGCCTTGGATGGAAAATATGATACCGTGTGCACATTGATCCAAATGATGCCCAATTACAAAGATCTCAAGCCAACGGAAGTCATTGGAAGGATTGTTGCTCATGAGATGTCACTCAAGGATAAGGAAGAGCTTCACAACAAGTCAAGTGGTGCTTACAAAGCCTCATATGATGCTCCAACATCATCAAGTGAGAAACAAAACTTCAATGAAGAATTGAGCCTAATTGTGAAGAACTTCAACAAGTTCTACAAGAGTAGAAGCAAGGAAAGAAGTTCCAAGTCAAGGTCCTACAATGACAAAAGATCCTCAAGTCGTGAACGAAATTGCTACAATCGTGGAAGACCCTGACACTACTCCAATGAGTGTACGACTCCCTACAAAAGAAGAGAAGAATCACCACCAAGAAAGAGAAGGAGTAGAGATGACCGTTATGAACGAAGAACATCACGGAGAAGCAAGGATTAGGAAAGGAAGGACAGATCATCAAGGGGCTACACAAAACAAAGACATCAAGCTCACATTGGTGAATGGGTATCCGGCTCCGACGATCACTCCGAGAGAAGCTATCACTCCGACTCCAAATATACTCAAGATGAAGGTGTTGCCGGTCTAGCACTTGTGTCAACCAACTCCTACGACATATTTGAGTCACCAAATGAAGGAATTGGAAGATGCTTCATGTCTAAAGGCCCAAAGGTATCACACCCCGAGTATGTTGATTTCAATAGTGATGAAGATGACTTGCTAGGTGATGATGATTTACTTGTTGACAATTCTAGTGATGAAAACTATGATGAACTTGCTATTAATCATGCTAATCAAGACAAGACGAATTACGATGATAAGAAGGATATTGAGCGTCTAACTAAAGAGCTAAACACTCTTAAGTTAGCTCATGAAACTACCTTGGAAAATCATCGAGATCTTTTAAAGACTCATGAGAAGTTACGCTTTGAAAAGCTCAACCTTGAGCAAGAGCATGAGTTCTTAAAGGCAATCAATGATGATCCTCGCAAGAAGAGTTCTTCTTACATTGCCAAGCATTTACTCTTGTCTACTTACATGTCACAAGTTAAATCTAGCAACAAGAACAAGAAAGATTCTTCTTCTAGTAGTAACAATAATCATGCTAAACCCAATGATGTTGCTTCTAGTAGTTCTCTTGATTCCACTAATGATTCTCTTAGTCAAGTTACACTTGATCAAGAAAATATCTTATTGAAGGGAATTATAGAGAAAGGTGTTTACAAGAGCCTTGCCGGAAGTAAGCAATTTGAGGAAATTGTACGCAAGCAAGGAAGACACCGGAAGAATCAAGGTGTTGGTTTTGAAAGAAATTTCAATGCCAATGGAGTTGAGTGGGAAGAATATTAATACCCCAAGACGAAGTTTGTTCCTCAACAAGAGAAGTCTGATCCTACTTCTTTCCAAGGAACACAAGTTCAAGATGATCTTCCACCACAAGCAAAAAAGGCAAGGACAAGCTTCAAGAGGAGATTGATGAATTTGAAGAAGCTCCCAAAGCCTTGGTCAAGTGGGTTCCCAAGACTACATCAAGTTCTACTTCATCAAGTACGACTAGAACTCCAAGGATCCCCATCAAGATGGTGTGGATCCCGAAGAAGAAGAACTAGAGAGTTCTTGAGGGTGACTCCGCCAACACACTTCACTCATATCATTTTGGCGAGGACAAGTGCAAACAACTTCCATATCTTGCACTAGTTCAAGGAGTCACAAACCCTCTTGTTTGTAAGACAAGGGACAAGGTAACCTAATGCATTCATGGACATTATGTCATGTGAATATCACTCTATGTCTATGGATATCCTTGTTTGTTCCTTGTGGGACTAACCCGTGTAGGTATTGAAAGTGCAACTCAGTCCAATGGATTGCTCCGATTGATCTACATCAACATTGAGCATCTACATCTTCAACACCTACATGAAGTCATCATCGACAAAACCCAAGGTTAGTTCATCCCTCTTAGGGGGGATATCACATCTAGGGGGAGCTTTACTCTAATTAATTGAGATAAAGCAAGTCTAATGGTGTGAACACAACAATGCTTTATGTAAAAGTGGCAACCCCACTTGTGCTTAAACGATGAGTATGACCTACGATCAAATGTTCTCATTTGACTCCTAAGTCAATATACTCATATATAGATGACCTAGTCATCGCTAAATTGCTTGATAGATGCTAGAGTGTTTGTGCATGCTTGGTCACATATTTCTTTTGCCATCTTATTGTGTGAGCATGTTGGTTGCATATTTTACTCATTCAAGGACATTCATTTGTTGCTTTGATTGTTTGGCTTTTTCTCTTTTGCCAAATGGATGGACAAGAATGCCTAATAAATCCCTCTAGCTATCTATGTTTTCCTCGTCTTAAACTCTATTCATGCTACATCACAAAGTTTGATCAAGTCAGATTCGAACCACTCTGTGTGAGGAGCACTCGGAGTCCTCGATTTGTCATAGACTTAAACTTCCAAAACCTCTTTGTGCATTTTGGTATGACCGAGTCATCCATTTCGGTCACACCGAGATCACTAAGTTGATCTAGGTTTTCAATCTCAGTGCAACCGACTAGAACTTTTCGGTCACACCGAGTTGCAGTAACCGCTTGCAGTTCTGCATCTCGATGCCACCGAGTTGTTCCACTCGGTCACACCGACAGGGTCAGGTTATATATACTGACGGATTAAATTTTGGAAAATTTTCCAAAACCTTTCACCCGCGTGTGACCTTCTCTGCCTCCTCGGGTCTCCGGATCGTCCTCTTGCTGCCAGCGACCTCTCGCCGCTGGTCTCCGTCGCTGTCAATGGCAATCTGCCCCGCCGTTGCCACCGTAGCAAGTTCACCGCCGAAGTAGGGTATGAACTTGATCTTTGTGCTATTCCTTAACTCCGATTCGTAGCACATTGCTTTGCCATGATTCTTGCCACGTATGAAATTATCCTGTCTAGCGAAAGCATCCCGTAGATTTGATTTGATTTGAAAATTTAGGGTTAGGTCTCCGCCGAACTCATCTCGGACCGACCGAGTCGTAGAAATCGGTCTCATCGAGTTGGCTTAGGCCATTGCACATGCGTTTTCGGTCTGACCAAAAATTGCAAATCGGTGTGACCGAGTTCAATTCTCTGTGAAACCCTAGCAGTCTCGGTGCCACCGAACTGTGACTCAGTCTGACTGAGTTCACTAGTTTAGGTTCCAAAAGCTGCTTCGGTATCACCAAGTTTGCAAATCGGTAGATCCGAAATGCTTTCTGTGAAGAACTAAAACTAAGTTTTTAAGTCATCTGTTTTGCAAAAAATCTGCACTTTGTGATGCTCATCTACTCTACCTCATCTACAACCTATTCACAGGGTTTGCTAACAGTTTGCCTGCAAGATGTCTGATCAAAGTGACAGCCAAAACAAGTCTGAGGAGCAGGTTCATATGAGTGAGGGCACTAGTCCCTTTAGCACTTCTGATGAGGGCAGCAGGAGCACACCAAGCAACTTGCCCAGGGCAGCCACCAGAACAAGGAAGAAGAAGACCTCAAATTCTGAGGATGAGGATTATGTGGCTGTTGAGGAAGAAGTCAGCTCCAAGAAAAAGGTGCTAAAGAAAGAGTATGGCTCAGCTGCTACAACAAAGCCAGGGATGCACAAGAAGGCTCCAACAAAGAGGATTCCCATGTCAAAGGCCAGAGCCTCAACTGCTGAAACGTCCAAGCCAACTGAAGAGGCAGTTAGAGAAGGAAAGAAAAGAGAAAAAAGGTCAAGAAGACCACTACCAGAGTACTTGGTAGATCCTTCATTATGAGAGATTCAGAAGAAGAGGAGGAGGAAGAGGATGCTGCACCAGCTCCTAAGGCTCAGAAGCTTATGGGAGATGCAATCAAGTCAGGGGCTGCTCCATCTAAGCCCAAGTCTGCTCCCAAGGCTGCTGCTTAGAAACCCCCAAAACCCAAGAGGAACACCGGGAGTATACCTGCTGAGGAGAAGAACAAGGCCCCAGTGCCTGAAGCTGAAGAAGAAGAAGAAGATGATGATTCTCTTGTTTTGAGGAAGTTGAAGCCCAAAATTCCTGACCACAATGATGCTCACCCAGTCGCTGAGGACATGCACATCAGGAAAGATGCAGGACTGAGGTTGTGGCGACAGTCTGATCCCTATGCTGTTAGGAGGAGGACTGCAGTTGACTATAGGTTCCATACAAAGGAACAACAAGATTTCTATGAGACTATTCTGCTTGACAAGAAGCCCATAGTGTGTGACATGAAATGGGTGGACTGGGAGTTCATCCAGGAAAATGAAGATCACTTCCCTAGAGTGTATGACAGCTTTAAGGCTTGTGGAGTAGATGAATTCGTTGGACAAAAGCTCACCAAATGGAATGATGAGTTGATCATACAGTT
>NW_021304339.1:0-1108 GCF_002162155.2 Triticum dicoccoides
AGCACAACGGCGTGGTGGTGGTGGAGGAGCGTGGCAATCCAGCAGGGCTTCGCCAAGCACCATGGGAGAGGAGGAGGAGGGAGAGGGGCAGGGCTGCACCAACGAGAGATCAAATCATGTGTTATGGGCAGCCCCTAGGCCTCATATATATAGGGGAAGGGGAGGGCTGCGCCCCCTTTAGGGTTTCCCACCCCAAGGGGCGGCGGCCAGCCTCCAGATGGCATCTGGTGCGGCGGCCAAGAGGGGGGGAGGAGTCCATCCTCCCCAAGGCACCTCGGAGGTGCCTTCCCCCTTGAGGACTCTTCCCTCTAGGGTTCCCTAGGCGCATGGGCCTCTTGGGGCTGGTGCCCTTGGCCCATGTAGGCCAAGGCGCACCCCCTACAGCCCATGTGGCCCCCCGGGGCAGGTGGCCCCACCCGGTGGGCCCCCGGGACCCTTCCGGTGGTCCCGGTACAATACCGATGACCCCGAAACTTCTCCCGATGGCCGAAACAGGACTTCCTATATATAAATCTTTACCTCCGGACCATTCCGGAACTCCTCGTGACGTCCGGGATCTCATCCGGGACTCCGAACAACATTCGGTAACCACATACAAGCTTCCTTTATAACCCTAGCGTCATCGAAACTTAAGTGTGTAGACCCTACGGGTTCGGGAGACATGCAGACATGACCGAGACGTTCTCCGGTCAATAACCAACAGCGGGATCTGGATACCCATGTTGGCTCCCACATGTTCCACGATGATCTCATCGGATGAACCACGATGTCAAGGACTTAATCAATCCCGTATTCAATTCCCTTTGTCTATCGGTATGTTACTTGCCCGAGATTCGATCGTCGGTATCCAATACCTTGTTCAATCTCGTTACCGGCAAGTCACTTTACTCGTTCCGTAACACATCATCCCGTGATCAACTCCTTGGTCACATTGCGCATATGATGATGTCCTACCGAGTGGGCCCAGAGATACCTCTCCGTTTACACGGAGTGACAAATCCCAGTCTCGATTCGCGCCAACCCAACAGACACTTTCGGAGATACCTGTAATGCACCTTTATAGCCACCCAGTTACGTTGTGACGTTTGGTACACCCAAAGCATTCCTA
>NW_021304340.1:0-1819 GCF_002162155.2 Triticum dicoccoides
GTTGTCATGGTTGTCAAGATCGAGGGCAACGGATGGACCTAGCCGGCTTCGTGGTCGAGCACCTCCTCTTCTCCCTAGCCAACCAGGCAGGGGAGAGGGCTAGGAAGTGTGATGGTGCCGTGAGGACGAGCATGCACGATCAATTGTTTTATACGTGATCATTTTTTTCATCATTTTCTTAATACATGGTCAACATATTTTCTATACACATTTAATATTTCTCAAATGACTGATTGAAAATTTTCAAATACATGTTATTTTTTTTCATAATGCTTGTTTAAATATTTTGTATACATGATCAAAATAATTCATCATTTTTTAGTACATGATCAACATTTTTTTCCATACACATTCAACATTTTTCCAAGTGCTTGTTGCATATCTTTCAAATACTTGTTCAATATTTTTCTTATACATGGTCAGCATTTTCTCTATATGCATTTAACATTTTTTAATGCATGATTAACATTTTTCAAAACATTATGTAAAGGATTTTTTTCTTAATATACATGTTTAAATTTTTAGAAGTATAAACAAAATTAAAAAAGTGAAACAAAAAACATGAAAAACAGAAGAAAAAAAACAGGATGTGCCCTCTAGAGCAGGTGGGCCGGCCCATCTAGAGCTGCCCTGACGCGTGTTTCCCCAGGGTCTTGCTTAGGATTTTTTTTTCCTAAAAAAAAAAAGGAATTTTTTTCATCTGTGGGTGGGCTGTACCCATGGTCAATTAGAGAGCCGGGAGTGAGTGTCTGACGAGATCGATGGCCTCCTGGTTGCTTGCCTGACTGCCACGTATGTACGTGTGTTCTTTTCTGGAAGCTGCTCGTTTTGGCATGTGCACTAATGGATTTTAATCTGGGCGTCAACCGATCATGCGATCCATGCCGCACAGCCCTTGGATAGTCAACGCACAACACATCGTTCTCCTCATACCACATCAAACAGAAACCACTCCGATCTGGTCTAGCTGTAGCAAAAGGCAACAGTGCACGCCAACACAGCAAGCATCAGGTTGTGCTGCATCCTTGCACTAGCAGCGCCGGCCGAGCCCCTACACATGGCAGAACCGGCGCCCCGCTCCATTGCAGCACTGGCAGCCGTTGAATAGCACCACATCGGGCATGGTCTTAATAGTTCGTGCAAAGTATTATATATTTATTTAAATCGTATGAGTCATATTCACCCGTTATTGCATAATAAAAATTATTTTAGTCATTGGTAAATTTATAAAATGACCTTGCTATTTTGTTGCCGGCCCCAAACACCATACGTATAAGGCTGGTCGTAGTGGGGAGTATCATATACTAATATAATGCATATGATATTAGTGTATACCATCACATATTAGTATCTTAGATGGTCTTATTTATTGCCAAGCATGACACATAGTCACATAGAATTTATTATCATGCGAACTCTCCTCCTTGGTTACGCCGATCTTCACCTGTTCTTTGGTGTTGATGCTTGATAGAATTCCTTTTGGATCTTCGAGGGGACCTCTTTTGAACCCGAGCAAGACCAAACTTCAGTCTAACTCTGAGCCTCAAGCTCTTGGCGCTTGCATCAGCTTGTAAACTGCCTTCTTGAGCATGTAAGTTTTTCCTTCTTCGCGTTTCTTCTCGTGACTAAGGGGCTGTTCCTTGTACCCTTTTTCTATGAGATCACCATTGGGAAAACCGGATTTAACATTCATATGATGAACTTACCGATTCTCCTGTGCTGCCAAAGCTTGGAGCAGTCTCACCGTCTCGAGTCATGCAACCGGTGCAAACACCTCCCTATAATCAACTCCTTGAAATTGTACATAGCCTTTTGCAAC
>NW_021304341.1:0-843 GCF_002162155.2 Triticum dicoccoides
TTGTTTTCGAGATCCATCTAGATTCCGATTCGTGTTTCCTTGCCGGAGTAGGTTTCGGGAAAAAAAAAAGAGTCGGGTAGCCACGCTCCGTTTAGGCCCAAAATTTTTCGAAAACGCATTTTTCGAAAAAATTTCTGGCTATCCTATTTTTAGGTGTTTCTGAGTGTTTTGAGACAGGTGCCATTATAGGAAGTTTTTTTTGACCCGTTTCCAGTTTTTGGGTCCGGGCAGTCGAAAAAAAAAATTTGGTCGAAAAAATTTCGTGCCCATCCTGTCAGTTTGAGCTAGGAAGAGTTTTGAGACACTCGCCATTATAGTGATTTTTTCGCAAAAAAAAAGCAGCGCAAAAAAAAGAGCGCCAAAAAAAAAGAGCGAAAAAAAAATTCCAGAGTGTGCTTTTCCCTTGTTTACGTGCCGCGCCGTGATTTTGTTAGTGTTCTAGGCTCGCGTCTCTAGCACAGTCTAGCCTAGGACCAGCACAGTACCGTCGTTGAGCGTTTATTCAACTTTGCATCTCTGAATTGATTATTGCTGACCCTTTTTGCTACCATATTATAAGCCTTCCCAGCTCCACATACATCTACGTCGTGCGTTTGACTCTCCCTGGTAATCGCTCTATCCAAGCTTTGAGAGTTTTTGACTACAACGGTTGCCGATCACCGCCTGCTGCTGGGTAAGAACTGGTAAGAATTTGAGATTTGCTTGACGGATTTGTGACACCCACCACCACCACTTGTTCGTAGTCTGTAGGATCATATTCTTGTGTGTTTCTATTGCTGCTAACCATGCCAGGATCACAAGCCGACGAGATTGACTGGGAGAATTTATCGAACAAGGAGCTTC
>NW_021304342.1:0-935 GCF_002162155.2 Triticum dicoccoides
ACTCCAACTTCCTGATTTTAATAAGACTTTTGAGCTTGAATGTGATGCTAGTGGAATTGGATTAGGAGGTGTGTTATTACAAGATGGCAAACCTGTTGCATTCTTTTCTGAAAAATTGAGTGGGCCTAGTCTGAATTATTCTACTTATGATAAAGAATTATATGCTCTTGTTCGGACTTTAGAAACATGGCAACATTATTTATGGCCCAAAGAATTTGTTATACATTCTGATCATGAATCTTTGAAACATATTAAAAGTCAAGCTAAACTGAATCGTAGACATGCTAAATGGGTTGAATTCATTGAGACTTTCCCTTATGTCATTAAACACAAGAAGGGAAAAGAAAATGTTATTGCTGATGCATTGTCTCGCCGCTATACTATGCTTTCACAAGTTGACTTCAAAATATTTGGTTTGGAGACCATCAAAGATCAATATGTGCATGATGCTGATTTTAAAGATGTAATGCAGAATTGTAAAGAAGGAAGAATGTGGAACAAGTTCGTCGTTAACGATGGATTTGTGTTTCGTGCTAACAAGCTATGCATTCCAGCTAGCTCCGTTCGTCTTTTGTTGTTGCAGGAGGCGCATGGAGGAGGATTAATGGGACACTTTGGCGTGAAGAAGACGGAGGACGTACTTGCTACACATTTCTTTCGGCCAAAGATGAGACGGGATGTTGAGCGTTTTATTGCTCGCTGCACTACATGTCAAAAAGCTAAGTCACGACTCAATCCTCATGGTTTATATATGCCTTTGCCTGTACCTAGTGTTCCTTGGGAGGATATATCTATGGACTTTGTTTTAGGTTTACCTCGAACAAAGAAGGGGAGGGATAGCATATTTGTTGTTGTGGATAGATTCTCGAAAATGGCACACTTTATACCATGTCATAAAAGCGATGATGCTGTTAATGTTGCTGATTTGTTCTTTC
>NW_021304343.1:0-1174 GCF_002162155.2 Triticum dicoccoides
ATCAAGCATCGCACGCTCCCTCTACCACCGAGATTGGTGTTTGCGTTGAGCATAGACATGATTGGATTATGTCTATCGCAATACGGTTATTCATTTAAGGAGAATAATGGTTACTCTATTTTTGAATAATACCTTCAATGGTCTTGCACCTAAAGGAATGGTTTATTGAATCTCGGTCGTAGTGATACACATTTTCATGCCAAAAGATATAAGATAGTAATGATAGTACCACTTACTTGTGGCACTGCCATGTAAGTCATAATGGTATAAAACGCATGAAGAAGCTCCATGTTGATGGATCTTTGGACTCACTCGTTTTTGAAAAGTTTGAGACATGCGAACCATGTCTATTGGTGTATATGCATGAAGAAACTCCATGCAAATGGATCGTTCGGACTCACTTGATTTAGAATCACTTGAGATATGCAAATCATACCACATGGGCAAGATGACTAAAAAGCCTCATTTTCAGTAAGATGGAACAAGATAGCAACTTGTTGGAAGTAACACATTTTGATGTGTGCAGTCGAATGAGTGCTGAGGCATGCAGTGAATATCATTATGTTCTTACTTCACAGATGATTCGAGTAAATGTTGAGTATATTTACTTGATGAAACACAAGTCTGAATTATTGAATGGATCAAGTAATTTCAGAGTGAAGTAGCAGATCATTGTGACAAGAGGATAAAATGTCTATGATATGATCATAGAGATGAATATCTGAGTTACGAGTTTTGGCACACAATTAAGACAATGTGGAAATTGTTTCGCAATTAATACCGCCTGGAACACCATAATGTGATGGTGTGTCCGAACATCATAGTTGCACCCTATTGGATATGGTGCGTACCATGATGTCTCTTATCGAATTACCACTATCGTTCATGGGTTAGGCATTAGAGACAACCACATTCACTTTAAATAGGGCACCACGTAATTCCGATGAGATGACACCGTATGAATTATGGTTTAGAGAAACCTAAGTTGTCGTTTCTTAAAAGTTTGGGGCTGCGACGCTTATATGAAAAAGTTTCAGGTTGATAAGCTCGAACCCAAAGCGGATAAAATGCATCTTCATAGGAAACCCAAAACAGTTGGGTATACCTCCTAATTCAGATCCGAAAGCAATATGGATTGTTTCTAGAATCGGGTCCTTTCTCGAGGAAAAGTTTC
>NW_021304344.1:0-7112 GCF_002162155.2 Triticum dicoccoides
CAGGTTCAAAGGATCCACCCTTCAAGTGATGGGAAACGCCTTGGGTGTTAATGGTCAGTTGGCTGTTACTGGTGGGACTGGGGAGTTTGCTCTTGCAAGTGGTATCATCAAGGTGGATTTTGACAAACTTACTGGTGTTGACCACCTTACGGTGGAAGTGTATACACCAGTGTTCTTAGGACCGTGTTATGCAGCAGCGGAGAATTAGTCCCTTGGGCCTGATCTGATTTACCAGTTGCTCTGATCAAAATAAAGTTTTTGACTTAATCTCAGTTTCATCCATAATATGAGGGATACTGGTTGTTCCCAACTCATGTTTCCAGTTATAATATTTTTAGTTCATCTCAAAGCTTTTTACCACAACACCAAATGTAATCCTTTTCTCATTCAATGTTGGTGTTTTCGTGCCATCAATGTGCGATTTTTCTTCAATAATGATACTTTATATTGATATCTTTGTCGCATCAAGGCTATTGAGATGTCAGTTAAACCTTGAGCTAGTTAGATATACTGAAGGCATTTTGTTCAGCACCTTAGCTGCCAACCCTCCGTATTAAAATACACTGTTAAAAGGGAATGGTGTCAAAGTCAAATATGTTTGCTTCAAGTCGGTGACATAAAATTGATCATGCACAGTTCAAGGGAATGGTGTCCATAGACCTTCCAGGTAAGGTCATCATGATCTTACAATGCTCAAGTCGATCGATTCATGGTAATGCAAAAATCATCATGCACATTTGAAGCATGCACCCATCACCTGAAGTGTGAACCCCGCACGGGGTCCACATTATAGGTGATGGATGCATTTTTCTACATAAAGAAATAAGTGGTTGAATGCCCATGCATTGGTATGGAGAAGAAAAAAAATTGATTGCATCTTTCCCACTTTGCAATTAAATCAAGGCACCTCGATCACCACAAACTCACTTGTCACCCAAGTAACATAAATCAACTTTAGTCATGACCAACATGGGAGAAAAGTCTCTGATGAAAAAAAACTACGGATAGAGGTACTCTGAGTAGCCAGTTGGCAAAGAGGTCGTCGTTGACAACCTAAATTTGTTCATCGCGTCCTAGATATTTTGGGAAACATTATACATCAATGTCACGGTTAGCAAACTCAACCATAGTATTGTCTGAATCTCCGTGCAAGAATTCAGAACATGCATCCTACCTACTTCTGCTTCTCAGCTTGAGAACCATTTAAAGTAAACAACTGAGCATTGTTGCCATGGTTAGAAATTCAATTGGGTTAAATTAGCAATGCATGTACAACATACCAGACAAAATCCGAGTTTATACACACACTACAATCATTGTGTGACGTCCCCGATTTGCCCGTACACTAATAATGCACGTAAATGTGTACGACAAAGACCAGGGAGTCACGAAAAGCTATCACAATACAACTCCAAACACAAATTAAAGTCATACATGCTTTATATTACAAGCCAGGGGCCTTGAGGGATGGAATACACACTACAAGAAACCTGTTAATACATGACGGATCTGATCCGTCATGGATAAGTGAAATACTGTCATGGGTGTCCATACATGACGGACATGAAGTCCGTCATGTATATCGCTTTATAATTTGACATCGTACCTTCCTTGACGGTTCTTGACCGTCATGGATCTGCCCCAAGCCCGCCCAGGCCCAAACCATTGTGACGGAACAATCCGTCATGGATTAATGCCACGTAGGATTTTTGATTGACCAACATGGCTGCCTACATGGATACTATTTTCGTCATAAAAATCATCATGGATTTTGGTACAGTATAAATTGGGTCGAGCCCATTATTAGCAGATTTATTTCAGTCTAATTTTCAACCAATACGTTTTTAGCATAATGCATCACACAGATCCTAATGCCAACTTTGACCAAAGAGGAAGTATTTGGAAGTGTCAAACATTACACGATTCATTGAGTATGCAGCCAACTATATGTATGTACAACGTAGCAGTTTATTCCTCCAAAATCCTCTTTGAAATAATAACTTACAACATAGATTGACAAAATATATCACATCAAGGTTAGGAACCAGCACAGCCAATTTTACATCAACAAACCATATAAACTATTAAGAATCTTATTCATGTTCTCGTCCTCGGCCCTCTTGTGGCAATTATCATGTCGCAGCTGATTGTGATAGGAAACACCAAGTAGCTCGCTACCCAATCTTACCTAGCATATTTACAAGAATATTAGATATTTGTAGATATGAATAGATAATAGAAATAAAAGAATTGCAACAAAGATAAAAATGAATTACATGTTGTCTAAGATTCTTAAATCTTAATAATGCTACAAATGAGAATAACATTACATCTACTATAAAACAAGAAGAAACATGAGGTTTCTTAAAATTAATCCAAAGAAAAGTTGTGTCAAATGAAAGTCAAATGACAAAGAAACAAAACACACATCACAAAACTCCCAAGTGCTATAGTAGATGCAGCATACGGGCCTGGTTGTTCTGCAGCAGCACCTTTCCAATGTGCTACAAAATTTCAGCATCATGAATAATGAGAATGAATGGTGATAAATAGTATTCTATTTTATTTACTCAGGTTAGCTCATTCCACCAAGTAAATAGTCAGATTAAGTAACCATCAGATTCACCATTCCAATTGTGCAGATGTACAATAATATTAGTTGAATTTGCTTTCTTTCACTTAATAATTAACATGTTTGTAAACCAAATAAGAGACGGCATAACAGATTGCTTTAGAAAGTGAAATTTAAGCCAACAAACTGGCTATTGCATACATACATCTTCAATTACTTATCTCAGTAAAAGAAGAAATCCTAGTGTGTGATAATGATATGGGTGAGGGTACTCACTGGATACAGTATAGCAAGCAGCACAACAAAGGGCATAATACAACACACAAACGATAATTTAGCCTTGTAACACAACTATGTACAATAAAAGCATCATGTAGCACCCATGGTGGCACCAACGCCACAATATAACACTGCATCATTATTTCAATCCTAAGGAAGCATCCAACTTAAATCAAGCCATCGATTCTGAAGTATCTAATTTGACAACCTAACATAGCAAAACAAATCTCAAAACAGAGAGTAGGCATGCAGATATGTATACTAATAAATCTGTAGTAAATCTTAAAAACAGGGGACTGCATGACGGATTGGACAACAGCTACATCTGATTATCAAATAACCGTAGATCCAACCCTAACTGATCATATCTTGTGCATGGGAATAGAACAACGACTGCGCGCACTAGAAGAAATTCCAGATGGCTGCACGTACCGGTGATAGTGTTGGTGGGATTCATTGCGAGATGGTTCAGGCGACGTAGGAGGGCGTGGTGTGGTTGCCCTGGTTGTTGGCCATGATCTCAACCTGCTGCCACATGCCGGCGTAGGAGTAGGTCGTCCAGAGGTCGATGCCGATCAATGGACCCTCGCTCTTGGTCATCTCCTCCTCACACCCGTCAGAGCCCACGTCTGGGTTCGGTGGATCCGATTTGGGCGCCGGTGTTGGCTCCCAAAGTCGTGCCCTGGTGAGGTGGTGCCCGCCGGTGCCGTCCCCGGATGGACCACGTGTCATTGCGTCGCACCTCGCGTCTTCCTCTTGTCGGAGCAGTCACGTGCGCCTTGCATGTTTCTGCTGCCTTCCATCGACGGAGGAGAAGGCGAGACGACGAGAAGATCGAGATCTAGGAGTGACCTTGACAGATCCGGCCGCTGGCTCTGCAGATCCGGCCCCTGGCTCGGCAGATCCGGCGGATGTGGTGGGGCGACGTCCTTTCCTCCACCCAATCGGCGGAGCACAGGTTAGTGTCTGGAAGGAGCGGAGTTGGGCGTGGAGTTGCTTGTCTGGATGTTTCCTAGCCATGGGATGGTCTTGCGAGCTAGCTTCGGGGGCCGAGACTGGTGAATCTATCCGGAGGGAAGGAATGAGGGGAGCGAGGGGAGGATGAGGGTGTGCTACAAGCCGGCCATAGGCGCCGGAAGTCGCCAGAATCGGGCGACGCAGCAAGGAGTGGCGTGGTGGACAGAGAGGGGCTCGCGAGAGAGGACTGGCTGTGCCGCTAGGGAGGAGGGGGAGGGGGCGAGGAGGACGGTTTAGGGTTAGCACTATATACACGGATCGGTTAGGCGGGCTTGAGCGGGCTTGCGGGGCTGTACTAAGTCGTCCATGACAGTTTTGAAAATATTACTGAAAATTCGTCATGGATTAACAGATTTGTTGTAGTGACATAAGCTCAAATACAAACGAGTCAGCAGAAGCAACAATATCTCACTACATACATAAGTTAAACAAGTTTTGCCTTAAGAAGGCTAGCACAAACATCAACGATCTAGACTAAGTATGCATCAGTATTAAAGGAATGAGTTGTATCTATGGACTAAACTACAGAATGCCAGAAGAGAAGGTGAAAGGCCTAGCCTATCGAAGACTAACATCTTCTGGAGACCACCATCTTGCAGAATGAGTAAAGAATATCATTTTATAATTAACAAAAATGTTGTATCATTAACACCCAGAGATCCTTTCTGGACTCCCTGTGAGAAAGCAATCCCGGAGCCATCATCATATCCAACACATATCTCAAGTATCCATTTCTAGTTATAATAGATCAGGATACATCTGCGAGCGTCCATTACAGTGGACACGACTATTCGAATAGATAACTTCCTTGCAGGGGTGCACCACATTACCCAACATGCTTGATTAACTCTGGAAGGACACACTTTCCTGGGTCATGCCCAGCCTGGGAAGATCAACACGTCATAGCCCTACCTAGTCTCCATAGAGAGGTCCCCGCCGGTCTATATCCTAAGCGTTCCGGGGTCTTGGGACCATCGCCCTTTGCACTCTGGGTCATTGCGAGCAGGGTGTACTAGGAACCAACTTTGCCTGGATGGAGCTGGCCCAACCTTCCCGCAATGCTGAACTGGATGTCTGACAAAGTTTTCGGATAAAACGTACCACGTCGAGGCCCATAACTATTCTCGCGTGGCGGTTAGTGCGTATAGGCTAGTTTCCCACTCAGATCAAATTCACAAACCTGTTAGTCCATTATTTAAAGAGGTGATGGCTGTCGGGACAAGTCCGGAGCTATCACCACCTCCTGGGTGATATTGCTAAATGGCCAGCCACTACCGTAAATCTCGCTGGTGCTCTCTGGGCCTGCCCAACTTTCACAAGGAACTGAAGTAAACTCAAGGTAACCTTGTGTCCAAAACATCAAGGGGGGAAACTCGAGGAATCACCCTCGATGTATTCCACTCGATGTGATCGTCCAGGCGAACGAGGAGGAATCACCCTCGAGGTTCACACTTGAGGGGTTGCATGACTAAGTCGTATCGGGAGTGGTGAAGAAGGAATCACCCTTCATAGACCACGACTGTTTAACTACACTACAGAGATCTCATCAGAAGTGATGTACGAGGTATCACCCTCGGCACTCGATGGTAACTTTGCAGAGTAGTACAACTAAAGAGGGTGAGGTGTTGTGTCGGGCTCTGGTCATCGATTACCTTGATCGAGTCGTCGGTCAACAAGTCGGGGCAACTGGGAAAAGGTGGGTGCCACTGGTGAAATACCAACCAACCTATACTAAGCAGTTTACGATAAGCAGGTAAGGTACAAGAGCAGGTAGAAAAGCAGGCTATGCATCAGAATAGGAGCGATCAATTATAGTTGCAAAATCTAATGCAAGCATGAGAGAATGGAATGGGTGATATCGGAGTGATCAAGGGGGGGGGGGCTTGCCTAGCAGCTCTGCTGAAAGGAAGAAGAGTCATCGGTGAAGTAGTCGATCACAGGGGCAGCACCGGTCTCGGGGTCTACTGGAGAGGAGAGGGGGGAGAAATAGTAAATACAAGCAAACAGATGCATGACATGACAACACACAGTGCTAGGGGTGTTCTAACGCGGTACAAGACGATACTGGCGAAGAGGGAAGACATCCGGGAAAGTATTCTCGGTGTTAGGCATTTTCGGACACGTGAAATGGAGGGGGATGGTTCCACGTACGCTGTGATAGAGCCACCTGACAGACGAATGGAAATCATATTCCGAATCATTGTATTTTTCTGAGCAATTTTCATATATAAATTATTTCCATCCGAGTTCCGGATTATTTTATATTGGTTTCCTAAGTTTAAATGAATTTATGGATTTATTTATATTCCAAAGTTAATCAGTAAATACTTTGTCATCTAGTACTATTCTAGCCACAGTGTATGATAGTGGGGCAAGTGGGGCTGGGTTGGCTCAGTCGAAGGCTGACTGGTCAATATATGAACAGTGTAGGGGCTACATGTCATTCATTTAGACATTTTTTAATTTGCCTTTTATTTAAACTAATAGTGGGTCTACATGTCATCTTCTGTTAGACTAACTTAGCACAATTTTTAATCCTAAACTATACTAGTCCTAATTAACACAAGGGCCGGCCATACGGCCGTGGCCAAGCTAGGCGCACACACACCACACACAACACGCAACACACTATGGTAGGGGTTAATTATGTTCTTTTTTAACAGAAGATAGGATTTTGTGATTTTCAAAGGACTTAATCCATGCATCAAATGGATTTGGTCTAGAGGGGTAAAATGAAGTTTGTCAAGTGTACGTTCTGTTCACATAATTTTTATCCAGATTAAAGTTCGTTTTGTTGTTGTTTTGCTACAATATAGAGGCATTCAACAGCAGGAGTAGCATTCAACATCAGCAGTAGATTTAGCAGAGCAGCTGCGGCCAGCGGCGTGGCGCGGTCGAGCGCGAGAAGAGGCAGTGCGGCCCTAGGCAGCGGCGCAACCAGGCAGGGGCGGACCAGGTCCACCGGTCAAACCCCGTACGGCGAAAGTCAAAGGGCTAGATCCAGCGTTCGTCTATGTCAGGGTTAGACGGGCCGGTGTACCTGGGGGTAGCAATGCCGCCAGGTGTTGCGTTGGGCCCTCCTACGCTTGTGGAAGTGTGGTGACAGGCGCAAGCACCCGGCACGCGGCTCCGTAGTGTGCCCCCCCCCCTCACGGGCGTCGCTGCCGCCGTGTCACAGAGTGGGGAATCGTGCGTGTCGGGCCAACACGGAGGTAATCTTGGGGTGGGTTGGGCCAGGATCGTG
>NW_021304345.1:0-3373 GCF_002162155.2 Triticum dicoccoides
AAAAATATTTTTTTTCGCTTTTTTCTTAATCTCAGTTCACTATGGCTTAATCTCGGGTCAATATGCTTAATCTCAGGTCAAATCACACTCCGTGGTCAAACTTCCCGAAAGGTCACCCATCCTTAACTTCAGAGTTCTATCCATCCCCAGCAACAGCTCACTTCACAGGCACTTGTTGATATATCTAGCATATCAATCCTATTATACCTTGTTGATGTCTAGGACTTTATTCATGTTCATGACTATGATGAAATATTGAAAATATTTCAAACTTCCCGGTCATATTACGTATCATTTTTTGAAAAAAAAATAAAAAAAAATTCAAAACCAATTTTTTTTTCTGTTACTAGTGGCGAACCACATCCACGGTGCGCCACTAGTAAGTTTGAATTTTTTTGCCTCTAGATCTTGAAAGCTCCGTAACTTTTTTTCTGTTAGGTTTTTGGAGATTTTGAAAATGTTTAACCGGGTTCCCTCGGTTAAATTTGGATGTAACTTTTTGACTAGATGATTTTTCATATAAAAAACTTTTTCATCCGAGTTCGTATGCAAATAAAGTCGAAATTCATATTTGTAAATTTTCCCAACAATTAGACCACATATCACATGGGAAACTTTTTTTTTGACAGTTTTATCATTTTTTTAAAACTGAAAAGGCGGTCAGGGGGGTGCATTCGGTGGAATTTTTGGGCCAAGTTAGTAATGGCGCACCGTGGGGTGGAGCGCCATTACTAATTAAAGTAGTAATGGCGCACCACACCCACGATGCGCCATTAATAGTTTTGAAAAAAATAAAATAAAAATTGAATTTTTTTTTGATTTTTTTTGAAAAAACTTAGTAATGGCGCACCTGTGGACAGTGCGTCATTACTAGTTAAAACTAGTAATGACGCACTGTCCATTGATGCGCCATTACTAACAAATTTTTTTATTTTTTTTACTTTTTTTTTCAAAACTACTGATGGCACACGGTGGGTGTGGTGCGCCATTACTATGTCAACTAGTAATGGTGCACTGTCCCACGGTGCGCCATTAGTAACAATTTTTTTTTCGAAACATTATAATGGCGCACCACACACCAGGTGCGCCATTAGTAATATATTACTAATGGCGCACCGAGACATGATGCGCCATTAGAATATAGTAATGACGCACCACATGTCTGGTGCGCCATTAGTGGCCATATCATCTATAGTCCTTTTCCTAGTAGTGACATACACTACTGAAACTGAGGCTTGATATGCATCATTATCTTGTCGTACTCCACCGGCACTGGCGCTAGCAGCAGGATGGTGGTCGTTAATGGCAGTTGTGCATCACAATTACTCCCTCTGTTCACTTATGTAAGACCTTGAAGACATTTTAGACATGTGCAAAACAGTCTATCTTGAGTTGTCTGAAACGACTTACAAAAGTGAACGGAGGGAGTATTTCATATTGGTGCTGAAACTGGAAGCAAGCAAAAGATTCAGAGTCCAGTTAGGTGTCCTTCTCTGCAAGTACACATGCAAAACAAGAGCAGGGCATGTCGATTTTCGACTAGAATGCATGCTTCAGACAAATTATCAGAAATACGTACTAGTAGATTGAATTAATTATGTTTCGAAAGAGCATCCCATCAGTAACAGAGATGCATAGCCTCCAAATTCAGTACCTTTAGTTCCTTCACTTACTCACATTCCACTCCACTCTTTGGCAAGCAACAAGCTACACTGCCAATTACCATTGCTAGCTGTTGTAGCTAGTCTCATCATTTTGGAAAAAAAGTAAATAGGAAAAAAAGCTAGTCTCATCAATCATCATTGCGACCACAAGCGAAGAACATCCAACAAATTTCTACTAGAGAGAGAAGTACTTTTACGACACCATTCATCTTTGCAAAAGTAAGATTCCATGGTATACATCGTACTCTGTCTCACCAACCTAGCTTAAAAAGGGGAAGGAAACCGGGGCGTTCAGATGTAAAGTAAACCGGGGCCTTCCATATGGATCACCTATACATGCTGTAAATGATTATCAACATACACACTTGCAAGTAATATACTTTGTATTGTTGCTACTATTGCTCAATAATCCTGAATCCTTCAGCTTCCAGTTGGAACCACAATGATATGTGTGAAGAAACAAGGACATGAAGAAGTTCATGATGGGTGGTATCAGTTACAATGACAAAGACGCCATAAAAAAGGAGCGCCGAGTTGCAGAGAGTCGAGAACCAACATTATCTGCTGATACCTAGTACTCACGCATAATCTTCAGAGACAGATACTGCGCCAAGATGGAGAGGATTCGTTCAGTTCACTTCTTCAGAGACAGAGAGTACGCCAAGATGGATCGTAAGAATATGGATAAATAATTTATATGGGAAATCATTATCTTGGAGGATTCTGACCGTGAGCTCAAGCCTGGTGGCTGGTGCCACAATTCATAGGCAATCCACTCTTTCATACCAGACATGTTTTACCTCAAAATCCATAATTCTCAAGAGGGATACCAGCAACTACTTAATGCAGTTCCTGAACCTTAGTGCTGTGTGTTTAGCACGCACATGTACTACTTCAGTAGCGATGTCTATCTTGCAATCGTGTGTTTGCTCTTCTTGTTACACATGCCATTTTGTAGATTCAGTCTTTGCCGTTCACCATCGCTTCTGTCAGTTAGAAATGTTTGATACCACCATTTGCTTAGGATAAACAAGCAGCAGTAAACTCAGTAGAACAAAACATGTAGTATCGATTGGTGCCTGATGTATGATTATTTCTCTTGCGAGGAGCAAGTGAAAATACAACTTGTTTTTCAATGCCGACTCTCGTAAATAGACGGACAAAAGGATGTTATATGATGGAAATTGTACATAGAACAAGTAGATGTGAATAGGTGGACACACCTTTAATTTCACAATAACAAACAAATCACCGGATTATAGTACATCTAAAACTTTAATTTCTTTTCATTGTGGTCTCAAAACAAGCGCAAACAAGTCGGTCATGGCGCCGATACTGCACGACACCAGCTGCCTGTTGGTGTTGGCGCTGAAGCTTTAATTTGCTCGTTGGGATCTTAAGAATTGTGCCAACATGTTGGACGCGGCGCCAATACTGCACCAGCACGAGCGGCCAGTAGGTGTTGGTGCTGAGGCTGAATGAAAACGATGAATGCAAGTGTTTGTTGTTCCCTGCAAGCAAGGTAAGCTGCATCAAAGGATTCTCGGATAGATGGAAGATACGGAACGCACAAAGAACATCAGAGAGAACCTACCGTTTCTCCAGTGTCTCCTTTGGAAAGGCCTTCGGAGGTCGCTAGGCCGGCACTGCTAGGCAACAAGCTACCGCCATTATTACTGTTGCTAACTGTTGTAACTGGTCTCACCACC
>NW_021304346.1:0-1877 GCF_002162155.2 Triticum dicoccoides
AGCCTTTATCTATATGAGTTGTTGAGTTATGCTGTGATGCCATGTTGTACAGCACATACCTGCATGTTATGCGTACGTGTAATGTGTATTGCTATGTGTGGGATCTGACTATCTAGTTGTTTATTCTTAGTAGCCTCTCTTACCGGGAAATGTCTCCTAGTGCTTCCACTGAGCCCTGGTAGCTTGCTACTGCTCCGGAACACTTAGGCAGGCCGGCATGTGTCCTTCTTCGATCCTGTGTCTGTCCCTTCGGGGAAATGTCACGCGATGAATACCGGAGTCCTGCTAGCCCGCTACAGCCCGGTTCACCGGAGTCCTGTTAGCCCAGTGCTACAGCCTGGATTCACTCGCTGATGACCGACACGTTCGATGCTGGGTCATGGATGCCTGTCCCTGTAAGTTTGTGCCACTTTGGGTTTACGACTAGCCATGTCAGCCCGGGCTCTTTATCATATGGATGCTAGCGACACCATCATATACGTGTGCCAAAATGCGCAAACGGTCCCGGGCAAAGGTAAGGCGACACCCGTGGGGATACCGTGCGTGAGGCCGCAAAGCGATATGAGGTGTTACATGCTAGATCGATGTGGCATCGAGTCGGGGTCCTGACAGCTTTGGTATCAGAGCCTGACTGCCTGTAGGATTACCAAGCCATACCGGTCGAAGTTGAGTCTAGAAATTCTTTAGGTATGTAAGGGAATTGATTGTGGGATGGAACGTAAGGCTCTTTTTACTCCTTTACCTCATGGCCTTCTGATCTGAGTCATCCTATCTCTCCGACGGGGTTAAGGAACTAGGCTTCTCCTCCGTCTATCAGGATCACGTGTTGCTACTCCGTAGTTCCATAGGACTGGTTGATCAGAGTCATACCCCAGTTTTGAGTATTTCCGGTGTAGTCTGTTTAGTATGATCTCAGAACCTTGAGTAATGCTAATGAGTATGTTACCACCCCATGTTTAGTAGGATGTCTCATTCTGAGCATTTTACTGCCGTTATGCTGCCGGATTTTTCCTAGGAGTTCGAGTGATACTAATTCCTTGTCCTACATTCTACAGTCCTTAGTTGTTGCTGATTCCGTCCTTGATTCGTTTCTCAGGATGTCATCAGCCAAGCGAAGTTCCGTTGCTCGTAACCAGAATCACGGAGATGGTAGGGATGAGGATCCTCCCGACCAGCCTTCGTTGACAGAGTTCATGCTAGAGATGGGGAGGAACAAGCGTGAGTCCAACCACTTGTTGGCACGTATCGAGGAGAACACCGCACATCAGTCCAACAAGTCTGTGACCATTCATGACTTCATTCGTTTGCACCCACCTACCTTTCATCATTCCATCGAGCCACTCGATGCAGATGACTGGCTCCGTAGCATCATCCATAAGCTGCGTTCCGCGAACGTAGCTGAAGATGACAAGGTCACTTATGCCACATATCACCTGGAAGGTCCTGCTAGTCTTCGGTGGCAGAACTATGAGGCTATGCTTCCAGCTGGCCAGATTCCTACCTGGAAGGATTTCACTGAGGCTTTTCGCGAGCATCACATTCCCCAAGCCCTCCTTGATCGCAAGAGAGAGGAGTTCTGTAGTTTCACCCAGAGTAAGTTGGCTGTTGATGCTTATAGCAGAGAGTTCGAGAACCTCGCCCGTTATGCCACAGAAGAAGTGTCCACGGATGCTAAGAAGCAGGCTAGGTTCCGGAAGGGTCTCAACCCCAAGTTGCGTCGTGATCTCCACCTGCATCATTGTGATACATTCCAAGCCCTTGTGAACAAGGCCATCAATGCAGAGACAGCTCAACTCACTTACGAGGAGTCTCGTAAGCACACCCGTGATTTGGGATCTTCCTCCGGTTCTAGTTCCCAGAAACGCCGGATTTGGGTT
>NW_021304347.1:0-1216 GCF_002162155.2 Triticum dicoccoides
GAGCGTTGCTTTTCGTAACCATCAACGATTGGCCTGCTCTTAGTAACCTTTCGGGACTGTCAAATAAGGGATACAATGCATGCACGCACTGCTTACATGAGACTGAAAGTGTACATTTGCCAAATTGTAAGAAGAACGTGTACCTTGGGCATCGTCGATTTCTTCCGAAAATTCATCCAGTAAGAAAGAAAGGCAAGCATTACAACGGCAAGGCAGATCACCGGCCGAAGCCTGCGGAACGCACTGGTGCTGAGGTATTTGATATGGTCAAGGATTTGAAAGTCATCTTTGGAAAGGGTCCTGGCGGACAATCAGTTCCGAAGGGAGCTGACGGGCACGCAGCCATGTGGAAGAAGAAATCTATATTCTGGGAGCTAGAATATTGGAAAGTCCTAGAAGTCCGCTCTGCAATCGACATGATGCACGTTACGAAGAATATTTGCGTGAACCTCCTAAGCTTCTTGGGCGTGTATGGGAAGACAAATGATACAAAGGAAGCACGGCAGGACCAGCAACGTTTGAAAGACCCTGATGACCGACATCCGGAATGGTTTCAAGGTCGTGCCAGCTACACTCTGACCAAAGAAGAGAAGGTCATCTTTTTTGAATGCCTGAGCAGTATGAAGGTCCCGTCTGGATTCTCGTCCAATATAAAGGGAATAATAAACATGGCAGAGAAAAAGTTCCAAAATCTGAAGTCTCACGACTGCCACGTGATTATGACGCAATTGCTTCCGATTGCTTTGAGGGGGCTCCTGCCGGAAAATGTTCGAGTAGCCATTGTGAAGCTATGTGCATTCCTCAATGCAATCTCTCAGAAGGTAATCAATCCAGAAGATCTACCACAGTTACAGAACGATGTGATCCAATGTCTTGTCAGTTTCGAGTTGGTGTTCCCGCCATCCTTCTTCAATATTATGACGCACCTCTTGGTTCACCTAGTCGAAGAGATTTTCATTCTCGGTCCTGTATTTCTACACAATATGTTCCCCTTCGAGAGGTTCATGGGAGTATTAAAGAAATATGTTCGTAACCGTGCTAGGCCAGAAGGAAGCATCGCCAAGGGCTATGGAAATGAGGAGGTAATTGAGTTTTGTGTTGACTTTGTTCCTGACCTTAAGCCGATTGGTCTTCCTCGATCGCGGCACGAGGGGAGACTAAGTGGAAAAGGCACGATCGGAAGGAAATCAACGATATGTATGGACGGCCATTCTCT
>NW_021304348.1:0-1405 GCF_002162155.2 Triticum dicoccoides
AGAAATTTAGTATCACGATCTGAAACAATAGTATTTGGCACACCATGCAAGCGAATAATTTCACGAAAGAACAAATCAGCAACATTAACAGCATCATCGCTTTTATGACATGGTATAAAGTGTGCCATTTTCGAGAATCTATCCACGACAACAAATATGCTATCCCTCCCCTTCTTTGTTCGAGGTAAACCTAAAACAAAGTCCATAGATATATCCTCCCAAGGAACACTAGGTACAGGCAAAGGCATATATAAACCATGAGGATTGAGTCGTGACTTAGCTTTTTGACAGGTAGTGCAGCGAGCAATAAAACGCTCAACATCCCGTCTCAACTTTGGCCAAAAGAAATGTGTAGCAAGTACGTCCTCCGTCTTCTTCACGCCAAAGTGTCCCATTAATCCTCCTCCATGCGCCTCCTGCAACAACAAAAGACGAACGGAGCTAGCTGGAATGCATAGCTTGTTAGCACGAAACACAAATCCATCGTTAACGACGAACTTGTTCCACATTCTTCCTTCTTTACAATTCTGCATTACATCTTTAAAATCAGCATCATGCACATATTGATCTTTGATGGTCTCCAAACCAAATATTTTGAAGTCAACTTGTGAAAGCATAGTATAGCGGCGAGACAATGCATCAGCAATAACATTTTCTTTTCCCTTCTTGTGTTTAATGACATAAGGAAAAGTCTCAATGAATTCAACCCATTTAGCATGTCTACGATTCAGTTTAGCTTGACTTTTAATATGTTTCAAAGATTCATGATCAGAATGTATAACAAATTCTTTGGGCCATAAATAATGTTGCCATGTTTCTAAAGTCCGAACAAGAGCATATAATTCTTTATCATAAGTAGAATAATTCAGACTAGGCCCACTCAATTTTTCAGAAAAGTATGCAACAGGTTTGCCATCTTGTAATAACACACCACCTAATCCAATTCCACTAGCATCACATTCAAGCTCAAAAGTCTTATTAATATCAGGAAGTTGGAGTAAAGGAGCATGTGTCAACTTATCTTTCAATACCGAGAAGGCTTCTTCCTGTGCGGTACCCCAAAGAAAAGACACATCTTTCTTTGTAAGCTCATTGAGAGGTGCAGCAATGGTGCTGAAATCTCTCACAAAACGCCTATAGAATCCAGCGAGGCCAAGAAAACTCCTCACTTGTGTGACCATTTTGGGCTGCGGCCAACTCTCAGTAGCTTCAATCTTGGCTTTATCAACTTCAATTCCCTGTGGAGTAACAACATAGCCAAGAAAAGATACTCGGTCGGTGCAACAGGTGCACTTCCCAAGGTTACCAAACAAACATGCATCACGTAGAGCAATAAAAACAGCACATAAATATTCCAAATGTTCTTCCAAAGATCTGCTATAAATCAATATGTCATCAAAGTAAA
>NW_021304349.1:0-778 GCF_002162155.2 Triticum dicoccoides
CACCAACCGGTACCAAAGGCAGCCTTTCGTCCCGGTTCAAGCCACGAACCGGGACCAATGGCCTTGTGCTAGAACTGGTGCGGTGCGGTGGGATGTTTAGTCCCACCTCGCTAGCCGAGAGGCTTCGACAGTGGTTTATAAGCGCTGTTGTGCTGACCACTTTGAGCTCCTCTCAAATGCAGGCTTACGGGCCTAAAGTCACTTTATCTGCCTGTGGGCCTACTAGGCCTCGTGCGGGCCTGAATCCTGGCCCATGGTAGGGTTTCTAGTCGTATTTAGGCCGTGGAGGCCCAGTAGGTGGCACTTTTTTTGTTTTCTTTGTTGCTTTATTTTTTTTATTTTTTTCTACTTACAACAAAATACTTAATGTTGCTATTTTTATTTATTTTTTCATTTTTTTTGTTTTTTTTTGCATTATTTATTTTCTTTTGTTTCTTGCTTTATTTTTTAATCCTTTTTGCTTTTAGGTAAGCAAAATCATAAACTTTCTGTTAGTGTCATTAGTTTTCAAATTTGAATAGTTATAATTTGAATTGTTTGAAATTTGTGTGAATCACAAGTTTGTGATTAACTTTACTATAAAAATAGTTTTTCCAGTTTTTTTGCCTTGTTTTTTGCATTATTTATTTTCTTTTGTTTTTTGTTTTAATTTTTAATTCTTTTTGCTTTTAGGTTAGCAAAATTATAAACTTTCTGTTAGTGCCATTAGTTTTAGAAAAAATATAAACTTTCTGTTAGTGCCATTAGTTTTCAAATTTGAATAGTTAAAATTTGAATT
>NW_021304350.1:0-907 GCF_002162155.2 Triticum dicoccoides
CAAGACAAAGATGGTGTTCAAATCAACGTTCATTTGAAGTGCACCCTGGATCGTGAACATTATACTAGTTGCGTTTCCCCTTCACCTTACCCTACGCTTGAATCTCGAGACGAGATTCTTGTTTAGTGGGGGTGAGTTGTCACATCCCTGGTCCTGTTATGCATTAGGCTAGACCTCATGTGAGCTTCATGTTTTAATTCAAATGAAATTTGAATTGAGGAATTTTCAAAGCCTCAGAATCCTTTAAAAAAATGATCAAGATAAAAATTGCTTCAAATAAGTCCAAGAAAATGTTCTTGTTATCCTCTGGAAATATTGGCAAGAGGTAAAATCCAAACCAATATTTTTGGTATCTCAGAAACATTTATTTTGGGTATTTGAATTAAATCAATAGCTATTTGAATTGGACTTATATCTACTGTTAAATAAATATAGGTCCAATAATTCTGAAAAATTTTTGTGGAGCATTGTTTTAATTCTTTTTAGCTCCTAAAAATATTGTCAGAAGCAAAATAAATTGAATTGGTTTCAAAACCAAATTCAAAACAAACCTGCAAAATAGAAAACAGAATTAAAACAAAACAGAGAGAAAAAAATAAAAAGAATAGAAGCCTACCTGGGCCACTTACCTGTAGCCGGCCCAGCTGGCCAGCTCCTCCCGCTGGCCCAGCCCACCGCCGCCTCCCTTCCCTGTCGCCTTCCTCCTCGCGCCAGTAGGCAGAGGAGGGACACGGCGCGCGCGCCCGAGCTCGCCACGCCACCACCCTGCTCGTCTGCATCGCCTGGCCACCGCGACGCCGCGCGTCATCTCCTCGGCGCCGCCCCGACCCCCCTGGACCCCCTCGCTCTCTCCCTCTCCCTTGTATCTCTCCTCTGCTTCCTCTCTCTCTCACTCGCCGAGCGCAGC
>NW_021304351.1:0-1141 GCF_002162155.2 Triticum dicoccoides
ATGATGCGAACTTGCTCTTCTGCCTCCTGGATCATATCCGGTCCAAAGAATTGTCTTTCACCGGTTTCTGACCAGTTCAAAGGTGTTCGACATCTTCGTCCATAGAGAACCTCAAAAGGAGCTTTCTTGAGGCTGGATTGGTAGCTATTGTTATAAGCAAACTCGGCGAAAGGAAGACATTTCTCCCAATCCATACCGAATGAGATAACGCAAGCTCTGAGCATGTCTTCGAGAATTTGATTGACCCGTTCCACCTGACCACTCGACTGAGGGTGGAAAGCGGTACTGAAGGAAAGATGGGTTCCCATGGCAGTTTGGAAACTCTCCCAGAAATGAGAAGTGAAAAGGCTGCCACGGTCTGAATTGATCTCTAGTGGAACACCATGGAGTGATACTATTCGAGAAATGTATAAGTCAGCAAGCTGACTAGCAGTGATACTCTCTCGAACAGGAAGGAAGTGAGCCACTTTGGAGAGACGATCAATGACTATGAAGATAGCATTATTCCCTCTCTTGGTCCTGGGAAAGCCGGTGATGAAGTCCATACCAACTTTATCCCATTTCCATTCAGGAATAGCTAAAGGCTGAAGGGTGCCAGCAGGTCTTTGATGCTCTGCCTTAACGCGACGACAAATGTCAAATTTAGCAATGAACTCAACGATTTCTCTCTTCATCCTAGTCCACCAGAACCTCTGGCGTAGGTCCTGATACATCTTAGTACTACCGGGATGAATGGTGAGAGGAGATTCATGCGCCTCCTTAAGAATCAACTGCCGAAGATGTTGCTTCTTGGGAACCACCAAGCGATTCTCAAAGAAAACAACACCACGATCATCCATAGAGAAACATCCACCAACTCCCTTCTTAATGTTTCTCTTGATCCGGGTAATCCCTGTATCATGCTTCTGGGCTTCTATGATAAGGTCCACAAGGGTAGGTTTCGCCACCAAGGTAGAAAGAAAACCGCGAGGAGCTATGTGAAGATTAAGCTTACAGAATTCCTCATGGAGAAGTGGTTGGCCTTGCTGCAACATGAGATTGTTGCAATAGGATTTACGGCTTAGAGCATCAGCCATGACATTGGCTTTGCCTGGGGTGTAGGTAATCCCTAGATCATAATCTGTGATTAACTCCAACCAAC
>NW_021304352.1:0-2413 GCF_002162155.2 Triticum dicoccoides
AGAAACCCTAAGCTTTTCTTATGTTCAACCATAATTTAGCCAACAATACCTCGAATAAGCTCCCTAGCAACCATGATGCCAACTCCTTCAGCTACCTCTTTCTTCAATGTAGGTGCATCTACTAACTATAAATGTGTTATAGGTCAAAGAGTGAAATCATTATTACATAAAGAACATTTGAGCAAACCAACACATTATTCTTCATATACAACCAATAATAATTGAAAACAAGTTCACCATCCCAAATCTTGCAGCTATGACTTCCTTTGCTAGCAAAACAACCAAGGTGAAAGTTCGTGCTGCACAGACCTGCCATCCATATATTCAACCCAAGCTTTTTGAGAGGTATGCCTGAGCCTATCTTGATCTTTGATTGGCGCGGCTGCTCAGTAGAGGGGCATGTTTTGGATGACATGTTTAGCCAATGCCATGCAGAGTACTAGTACCATTTACTCCAAGCACTCAGGTGGTTAGGTGGTTGAGTACTTGATTTTGTTGATGAGAGGTTTCATGGAAATCAACTTGTATGAAGGGATCCAGTTCTTGGAGGATTTAGGTGTTGAGACTTTCAGCGTTTCTGGAGGATTTTCTAGTCTGAAATAGTACTCCCGTTCCAATGATTTGACACATGAATTTTGTCCTAAAGTCAGAAATTTCTAAGTTTGACCACGTTTCTAGATAAAAATGCTGATATCTAGAATATTGAATAAATGCATTATAAAAATATACTTCATAAAGAATATACTTATGTTCTTTCGATTGATATAGATATTTTTTCTATAAACACTTGGTCAAGCAGAGAAAATGTTGGCTTAGATAAAACCTATATTTTAGGCTGGGGGAGTAGTCTTTACCTCAATATTTCACTCTAGTTTTTACCTCGATATTTCTTCAACTTTTAGGATTTCTGCATCCTGAATAATTCAAATTTGTGGGAACCTCCTCGCCTAAAAAATGAATTGATGGTACTGCTAATGTTGATGCATTAGCGTTTACAGGAATGCTTACTTTAAACAGTAGAAAACAGAACAAACCGGACAATAGCAAGCATGTATATTACAATTTCGTTTACTGCTTGCACTTGCATTCGACATACATACAAGTTCAGAATACCACTATTGAAGCAATATTTTTGAAAATTATCTTCACCGAGGACGAGCCGACCATGTTGTCCCTAAGTTGCTGGGCTATTGTTTCTTGCTCATTTTTGGTCCTTGGAAACAAGCCTCCTACCAGAGTAGGCAGTGCATCCATTGCCTCGCAATCCTTGCATGGTTCATCATCTTCTTTCAAAACAACAGTTTTCAAGTTTGGTGCTCGATCCATCACCTCACGTACAAATAACATATGTTGCTCCATGAGGGGACTAAAGTTGGTCACATGGAGCTCTCTCAGTTGCCACTTGTTACAGCTTGTGAACCCAGCCACCTTCCAAGAAGGTTTCACTCTTTGAATGACAACACGCTCCCAATTTAGTACCAGACATGGATGTTCAAACACCTGTATCCAAGAACCAATACCTAATATAATTACATAAAGTACATATAGTAGCTAGTATTGCCAGGCGATTCTATTCTGAAATCTATCAAGCGATGATATCAATAACCAGGAAGGAAATACATAAATCTATTCAACTAACAATCGAGACAAAGGGATAAGTAAAATTAGTACCTCAATATCAAATATCTCAACACTTGGAGCAGCTTCAAGGAGATTTATTGTCCATAATAGGTCAAACTCAACATATATGCCATGAATAGACAGCTTCCTTAGCTTGCTGAATGCGGTGCGGAGTTGCTTGCTTTCCGGCAGGATCCAAAGCTGGTCAACAGACAAATAAAGGAAAAAATCAATGAAACATTCCTAGCAATAATAAAGGTAAGCAAATATCTTGATCAAGACATGAAACAACAAAAAAAAAGAGCGTACGTTCCTAATTAACCCCGTAACTTCAAAATTACTATTGATGAAATTAGAAGCATGTCGCACAATCTATACTGAAATAGTATGAAATTACCTTTTCTCCTTGGAAATTTAAGGTCAGGGTATGAATTTTTGTGGCACCATCTAGAAGCTGGCTTAAACTAAACCCCGAGAGCTCAAGGTCTGCACCACACACAAGGAATAACTCCTTAAGGGACGGGACAGAACCAAAATGCAAGGGGGCCTCCGAGTGCATCCACGCCTCCCAACTGAGCAGCTCTAGTTTGGGAAGGCAGAGCACCTCAAGCCTCCTCAAGTAGGAATAGCGGACTTCAAGAACCCTGAGAACCGAATTTGGCGCATCTACCTGCCACACCGAGCAGTCGCCGACATCACAGTGTTCCAGACTAAGGTGCTGCAGCTGCTTGCAGCAATCAAATATGATGTTATGTATATCCCCCTCAGCAAAGCGCAGGTTGTAAAGCTGGAG
>NW_021304353.1:0-2477 GCF_002162155.2 Triticum dicoccoides
GGGGGACTTTAGTGCCCACACTTTAGTGCCGGTTATGGAACCGGCACTAAAGGGCCTTACGAGCCGGTGCTATTGCCCGGTTCTGCACTAGTGCCTCGGGCAAGAGACCCTCCAGCAGCACCACATGATATATAGCAAGGGTACCGGTGTCCTAAAAATTCCATGCAAGAGACCCTCCAGCAGCACCACATCGTCCTACCAAGAACTGAGTGATGGCAGATCTAACCCAGATCATGAAGGGCAGGACTTCCTTCGACTCCAGCCCATGCCGCCATTCACACCACTGCAACAGCGCTCTTGATCAAGATCTTTGCGAACCAGGCCACCATGCGCTGGATGAGCCCAATGTGAGGGCCATCACTCCAGCTTTATGATGGCGCAAGCACTAGCCTTGTCTACGGTGACGATCTCCAAGATAACACACCCACGTACGCTCTGAACGACTTCCACCTTACAGTTCTCAACCTCTTGCAGTGATTTAGTTTAAAATTTTAGGCTTATAATGAATGCATTCCAAGTCCTCTCTATTGGGAGATTACGCTCGAATATCTCATAATCTTTATTGATGTTATTTCAATGGATTAAAATGGTGGCATTTAAACACTAGTACCCCATCCGATCGAAAATAAGTCCCGTGGTTTTAGTACAAATTTGAACTAAAACCATGACACTTATTTTGGTTCGGAGGGAGTAATATACTAAGATATACTGTTTATTCATTGCATTTTTATGGATCTATATCTCTTTGTCGAAATTATTGTGTGGTAGCAACTAGTTATGTCAAAGACCATACATATATACATATGAAAATTGTTTTTTTTTGTGCCGGCAAGGGTGGATGTGGTGGCATCTAGAGGTCGGCCGCCATGTCATCGTCGAGTAGGGTTGGCTCTAAGGCATCAAGACGGCACGGTCCCGACCAATCGGGGTGGACAGGAGGGAGTAAATGGAGCAAGGACGTCGGTGGCCAATACAGCGGGGCAGACGGCGGTCGGCTAACTCATTTTTAGGGTTACAAATTGCGGGAGTGCGCTACTATATATACCTAGTGTCCTCATCACTGACGGGTCACTAAGGGGATCCGGTCAGTGATACATATACAACATTGAATGGTTTCACGGCCGACCAATCAATGTTAATTGTCTACTTCATTTGATATTGTTTTTGTGATACAACTAGATATGTTTTTCCAACCATTGGGGTTGATCTCTTGGAGTACACGATAGTTCTGCAATCATAATAAATTTATTTGGTCATCTTTGTCTACATATGAAGAATATGTAAAACTATATATATATATCAGACAAAGATAGAGGTCGGCCAAGCAGTCTTGTGTGTTTACAAGTGAGGTATATCATTTAAACATCATAAAAGTACACCATATTTTCGAAAGATTAATTGAACCATGTAAAGACCAATTCATATTTTTAAAAATTGTGAAATCATGAAATTTTAAAAATATTATGAACAATTGATTGTTGGTGTGTTATCACTAGTTGGTCATTTTTTGGCCGGTCAGTGATGCACTAATTTATGCAAACTTTAAAATTCTTGATCTCTTTTATATATAATTCAGGACTTAGTTCAATTAATATGCAAATAAAATATTTGCAACAAACAATTGATGGCACCTAATCAATGACACTTGAATGATACTCGAGCTCCGAACAGTTCCATTCATGTGAGCATGAAAGCTTTCCCAACAACCAGAGATAGTCACATGGTTAACTACTGGTCAAACAACTGTACTCTTCCAATAAAAGTTGTGTTCCCAGTAAGTGAAACATGTCCACAATCCAGAGTACTATACATCCATCAAGTTAATTGGGATTTGCCATGATTAAAGTTGCATCCGCATCCAATCAAACCGCAAACTAAATTTTTTTTCCACCCGTCTTTCTCTTCCTTGTTAATCAGAAGTCCACGACCGCTGTCCAACATCTTGTCTTGTGTTACTCTGGTCAGCAGGTTGCATCGCGATGGGTAAAACCTATTAATTGTCTTAAATAGACAGTTATACGGAGGCACGAGAAGTGCCAAAGTGATCTAAGAGTATGGTTAATAGTACAGCCAGCTAATGGCCATAGGATGTTGTCAAGTCATCTATAACCAACCTTACAGCCGACAAGTATAATAATTCGATATAAAGATATGCTACTTTATTAATACACAGTCCACCTTCTACTCTCACATAGTGCCGCGAAGCACGTGCTGTAGCTGGAACTCATTCTATTGCCGGCTCCTCTTCTCTCTCCTCCACGTCAGTAGAAAAATAATATTTTAATTCTTACAGCCTACTTACGTAAGCTTATTGTACTTGCTCTAAAAGATGTGCCCAAGCAATGAACTTGCCATATATCTTCCCGTTGGCTCGAAGAGCAACACACGGAATCTCGTCTTTCATCCAAGAACATGTTTCACAAGCTCTACTGCAATGATATATTTTTCAATAGAAGGAATATATTTGTACCTAACAT
>NW_021304354.1:0-1767 GCF_002162155.2 Triticum dicoccoides
ACGATGGCGTGGAGGCGATGCAGAGCTTCCCGAGGGGCTTGGCTTGGTGGGGAGGAAGAGGGGGTCGCGGCGGAGCTCCTGAGCTCAGCGGAGGGGCGAGGGGTGGCCGGTGGCGGCTGCTATGGCGAACGGCGGCGATGGTGGCGTTCGGACACGGGAGAGGGAGAGCGAGGGAGAGGAGGGGAAGAACCGAGGGAGAGTGAGAGAGAGCAGGGGGAGGGCGCGGCGTCGTTCCAGGCCATCCAGACGAGGAGGGGAGGGGCAGGCAGGCAGGCGAGCTGGTGGCGTGGCGCGGTGGCGCGCGCGCGCGCCGGGCACACTCCCCTCCCTCTGTCGAGGACGAAGACGACAGAGGAGGGAGGCGGGCTGGGCCGCCTGCTGGCTGGGCCGGCCAGCTGGCTGGGCCGGACAAGGAGGAGCCCAGGTAAGCTCCTCCTTTTATTTATTTTTGTTTTTCTAATTTCTGACATTTGTTTTGATTTAAATAAAATATTAAATCATTTTATAACCTTATGCCAATTTTTGCAGGAGCTAGATATATTATTCCAGAGCTCCCCAACAGGTGGCATAATTTTTGGACATATATTAATATATATAACTAATATATTTCCAATGCAAATATTTATGCATTAATTCCAAATGCCCAAAATAAATACTTATGAGCTCTTAAAAATATTGGTTTGATTTTTATCTCTGTCCAATATTTTCAGAGAGCAACATGAGCATTTTCTTGGACCTTTTTGGAGAAATTTTTATTTGGGTCATTTTCAGAAATGATTCTGAGGGTTTCACAAATCCCCATTTCAAGTTTCTGATGAAAGAGTAAACATGATGCAACACTCTAATGCATGACTAGCTAGGGTGTGACAACTCACCCCCACTCAAAAGAATCTCGTCCCGAGATTTGGGTTCCTCCGGGAAGAAGGCGGGATACTCGAGTCGAAGACGATCCTCCCTTTCCCAAGTTGCTTCATCCTCAGAATGGTGCGACCATTGTACTTTGAGAAACTTGATATTATGACGTCGAGTGGTACGCTCGGCCTGATCGAGGATACGAATGGGGTACTCTCGATATGTAAGATTATCTTGGAGATCAAGTGTTTCGTGGTTCACTCCACGGATAGGATCCGAGAAGCAACGCCTGAGTTGAGAAACGTGGAAGACATCGTGGACACTGGAGAGGTGCGGAGGTAGTTCCAACTGGTAGGCAACTTCTCCTCGTTTGGCGAGAATGCGAAAAGGTCCAATGTAACGAGGAGCCAATTTGCCTTTGATACCGAAACGATGGGTTCCTTTCAGAGGGGTGACCCGAAGATAAGCCTTCTCATCAACCTCGAAAGTCATAGCCTTATGTTTTCGGTCATATTGACTCTTTTGACGAGATTGGGCTGTTTTCAACTTTTCACGAACGATACGAACTTGTTCTTCTGCTTCCTGAATCATATCCGGGCCAAAGAATTGTCTTTCCCCGGTCTCTGACCAGTTAAGGGGTGTTCGACACCGTCGTCCATAGAGAACTTCAAAAGGGGCTTTACCCAAGCTAGATTGATAGCTGTTGTTGTAAGCGAATTCGGCAAATGGAAGGCACTTCTCCCAGTCCATTCCGAATGAGATAACAGAGGCTCGAAGCATGTCTTCTAGAATCTGGTTGACGCGTTCCACTTGACCACTCGACTGAGGGTGGAAGGCGGTGCTAAAGGAGAGACGGGTCCCCATAGCATTTTGGAAGCTTTCCCAAAATCGAGAGGTGAAAAGACTTCCTCGATC
>NW_021304355.1:0-1722 GCF_002162155.2 Triticum dicoccoides
AGTGAATCCAGGCTGTAGCACTGGGCTAGCAGGACTCCGGTGAACCGGGCTGTAGCGGGCTAACAGGACTCCGGTATTCATCGCGTGACATTTCCCCGAAGGGACAGACACAGGAACGAAGAAGGACACATGCCGGCCAGCCTAAGTGTCCCGGAGCAGTAGCAAGCTACCATGGCTCGGTGGAAACACTAGGAGACATTTCCCGGTAAGAGAGGCTACCAAGGATAAACAACTAGGTTGTCAGATCCCACACATACCAAGCATTTCAATAACATACACACAATATGCTCGATATGTGCAAATACAACATGGCATCACAACATGACTCTACAACTCAAGTATTTTAATCAATAGGCTCCGAGGAGCGAGATATTACAAACATGGGTCTCACGACCCAACAATCAGAGCATACAAGTCAAAGCACAAGCGGAAGCTACCATGTCTGGGTACAGACATCTATAAATGAAAAAGGCTGAGAAGCCTGACTATCTACCAAATCCTGCCGAGGCACAAGATCGTAGCTGAGGTAACAAGCTAAACGTCGAAGTCCACGCGAAACTACTAGTGAGACTGAAGTCTCTCTGCAAAAACATAAAATAGGCAAACGTGAGTACAAATGTACCCAGCAAGACTTACATCAGAACTATCTACGTATGCATCATTATCAACAAAGGGGATGGTGGGGTTTAACTGCAGCAAGCCAGCTTTGACTCGGTGGCTATCCTGAACTACAACTGCAAGTAACTCTTTTGAGGTGGCGCACACGAGTCCACATATTCACCATATCAATACACCACTATGGATCCGCTCCCGTCTCCCTACGAGAACGCCATCCATAGCACTCACGCTTATCTTGCGCATTTTAAAGTATCCACTTTCACTTGTCTATGAACTGATATAAGCAACCCAGAAGTCCTTTACCGCGGACACGGCTATTCGAATAGATGATATTAACCCTGCAGGGGTGTACTTCTTCATACATGTTTCCACCACTTAGCGTCTGCACACGACATGTGCTCGGCAAACTTCAAGCGAAAGCCGACGTGGGTGTAGACCACGACCTACCTAAACACTCAAGTCTCTAGTCCAGGTTTATCGCCTATTCGGGTTCCATCCATGAGGAGATCCGGCCGGAGTTTCGCTCACAGCCCCAAACGATGTGAACAGGGTTCCCGAGATACCAAACGGGCATCCGGTACACCGTGCCACGTACCTACCGCATCACAGCCCACCCCTATGGTCAGCGCTGTCCACGGCCTCCAGTAAGCTACAAACACCAGAAACTACTTGCAACTCCTGGACAAAGGACTAGGGTGAATAAGAAGTCGAGCGGGGTCATATTTCAGGGCCCAATGTATGGTAGTAGCTGAATCATGGATCACAAACACAGAACTCAGTTCCTGAGGACGGCTGCAATGAGACAACCCACCATGTACTCCTACATGGCCTCTCACCGCTACCTTTACCAAATCGTGTTCACACACTTAGCTCACACACAGTAGGACATGTTCACACGCCTCTGATTCATCCCCGATGAACCAGACCTGACTCAACTCTAAGCAGTAGCAGGCATGACAAACAAGCATGAATGAGTAGGCACAACAGGGCTCAAACAATTCCTACTCATGCTAGTGGGTTTCATCTATTTACTGTGGCAATGACAGGTCATGCAGAGGATAAAGGGGTTCAACTACCGCAGCATGTAACAGTTGAATCGGTGTT
>NW_021304356.1:0-1032 GCF_002162155.2 Triticum dicoccoides
CCATAGCAGCCGTCACCGGCCACCCCTCGCTCCCCCGACTAGCTCAGGAGCTCCGCCTCGACCCCCTCTTCCTCCCCACCGCTCCACGGGTCTCCGGAAGCCCTGCATCGCCGCCTACGTCGCCGTTCCCCTCCTCGGCCACCGGAGGTCATCGCCGTCGATTCGCTGCACTCCGGCCGTCCCCGAGCCCGCTAACCATCCCTGCAGCTCCGCGGTGAGCCACTGATTCGATTCCCCCTTGCCCCGTCGTCCCTAGCCTTCTGTAGCTGCCGCCCCCTTGAGCTCCGAAGCTCGACGCCGCCGGCGATGTCGCCGTCGTGGCCACGGTCACCGTAGCGCCCAACCGAGCACACCATCGTGCTCCACACCTCACTAGGAGCACGCAGCACGCACCAACGCCTCCCCAATCGCCCTGCAACGCCGATTCCGACCGCACCCGAACTCCGGCCGCCGCTCACGAGCTCGCCGTCGATGGTACAGGCCACCCCAGGCACGGCCACCACCACCGTTCGACGCGCGGGAGCAAGGGCTCTCCAACGAGCCCAAGCACGGCCTCGCCCGTGCCCTGTAGCGCGATCCCGCATCGCGCCGCCGTCTCGGGCCTCGCCGGCGTCATGTCGCCGGTGGGTTTGACCTGTTTGACCTGGGGTTTGACCCCCCCAGGGTCACTGACGCGTGGGCCCCATCGGCCAGGTGGTCAGTTAGTGCTAATTACTGTTAGTCAACCCCCCCTGACACTGACAGTGGGCCCCAGCGCCACTAATCCCTAATTAGGATTAATTTAATCCTGTTAAACCCCCCCTGTCACTGACGTGTGGCCCCCACACGTCAGGTTTGACCCCAGCCAGCCGCAGTTGACCACTGACGTCATGCTGACGTCATGCTGGCGCAATAATTATATTTCTGGATTTAAATTAAATCAGGAAATTCCAGAATATTATTTAAACTTCAAAAATTCATAACTTTTATTCTGTAATTCCAAATTGGACAAATTATATATGAAAAATGATCAGGAAAATCCAATCTATCCAT
>NW_021304357.1:0-1016 GCF_002162155.2 Triticum dicoccoides
AGGGTTACTAAAATAATTTTTCAATGAACCTGAAATGCCCTTCTAAAATGCCCATCATTTTTGTCTTGGTTCAAAACCTCTGCCAAAAATGGTGCACATTTTCCTAGGCCATCCTAGGGTTTTTGAATTAAATCATAAATATTTGAATTTGGGCATTTAAAATAATATAAAATATTTAAATGCTCAAATATCTCCAAACTAAAATGTTTCATGTTGGAAATAATCCAACTATGGGCCAGGAATAAGTTTGGTGATTTTTGAACTTGCCTAGGTATTTTATTAAATTCAACAAAGTTGCAGATATATTAAATAAAAACAGAAATAGAAAAAAAAGGGGAAAACTTACCTGGGCTCCTCCACTGTGCGGCCCAGCCAGCTGGCCGGCCCAGCCGGCAGCCGGCCCAGCCCACCACTGCAGCTCTCCGTCGTCTTCCTCCCCTCGCCCCGAAGCTGCTGCGTGCTCGCGCGCGCACGGCCGCGCGGCCACCTCCTGCTTGTCGACGAGCTCCTGGCCGCGTGGACGACTCCCGCAGGCCGTCCCGATCCCCCCTGCTCTCTCTCACTCTCTCCCGGCTCTTCCTTCCTCTCTCTCGCTCTCTCTCTCTCTCTCACGGCCGAACACCACCGTCGCCGCCGTTCGCCATAGCAGCCATCTCCGGCCACCCCTCGCTCCCCCGACTAGCTCAGGAGCTCCGCCTCGACTCCCTCTTCCTCCCCACCGCTCCACAGCTCCCCGGAAGCCCTGCATCGCCGCCACGTCGCCGTTCCCCTCTTCGGGCTCCGACCACCGTCGCCGTCTCCAGCGCGTCCCCGAGCCCACTTCGACGCCCACTGCAACCGCGGTGAGCTACGCCACCGTTTCCCCCTCTCCTCCCCCTCGTTTCCCCACCGTAGCCTCCTCCCCACCACGGCCGAACCTCCGCCGTCGCCGAGCTCGCCGTCGACGCAGCTCCGGTGACCATTTGGTCACCCCGGCGAGTCCAACGAGTTCGCAAGACCCCGTAGAGCATCCCTAG
>NW_021304358.1:0-2018 GCF_002162155.2 Triticum dicoccoides
CAGAGTAAGATCCGCACCAGAGTGGTACGGTAATCCTATTCTGGAAGTCATGTTACTTGACCATGATGAACCTACGAACTATGAGGAAGCGATGATGAGCCCGAATTCCGCAAAATGGCTAGAAGCCATGAAATTTGAGATGGGATCCATGTATGAAAACAAAGTATGGACTTTGGTTGACTTGCCCGATGATCGGCAAGCCATTGAGAATAAATGGATCTTTAAGAAGAAGACTGACGTTGATGGTAATATAACTGTCTATAAAGCTCGACTTGTTGCAAAAGGTTTTCGACAAGTTCAAGGGGTTGACTACGATGAGACTTTCTCACCCGTAGCGATGCTTAAGTCCGTCCGAATCATGTTAGCTATTGCTGCATTTCATGATTATGAAATTTGGCAAATGGATGTCAAGACTGCATTCTTGAATGGATTTCTAGAAGAAGGTTTTGTTGATCCAAATGGTGCTGACAAAGTGTGCAAGCTCCAGCGTTCCATTTATGGACTGGTGCAAGCATCTCGGAGTTGGAATAAACGCTTTGATAGTGTGATCAAAGCATATGGTTTTATACAGACTTTTGGAGAAGCCTGTATTTACAAGAAAGTGAGTGGGAGCTCTGTAGCATTTCTAATTTTATATGTAGATGACATATTATTAATTGGAAATGATATAGAATTTCTGGATAGCATAAAAGGATACTTGAATAAAAGTTTTTCAATGAAAGACCTCGGTGAAGCTGCTTATATATTGGGCATCAAGATCTATAGAGATGGATCAAGACGCTTAATAGGACATTCACAAAGTACATACCTTGACAAAATTTTGAAAAAGTTCAAAATGGATCAGGCAAAGAAAGGATTCTTACCTGTGCTACAAGGTGTGAAGTTGAGTCAAACTCAATGCCCGACCACAGCAGAAGATAGAGAGAAAATGAAAAATGTTCCCTATGCTTCAGCCATAGGCTCTATCATGTATGCAATGTTGTGTACCAGACCTGACATATGCTTAGCAATAAGCTTGGCAGGAAGGTACCAGAGTAATCCAGGAGTGGATCACTGGACAGCGGTCAAGAACATCCTGAAATACCTGAAAAGGACTAAGGATATGTTTCTCGTATATGGAGGTGACAAAGAGCTAGTCGTAAACGGTTACGTCGATGCAAGCTTTGACACTGATCCGAACGATTCTAAATCGCAAACTGGATACGTGTTTTTATTAAACGGTGGAGCTGTAAGTTGGTGTAGTTCTAAACAAAGCGTCGTAGCGGGATCTACATGTGAAGCGGAGTACATAGCTGCTTCGGAAGCAGCAAATGAAGGAGTCTGGATGAAGGAGTTCATTTCCGATCTAGGTGTCATACCTAGTGCATCAGGACCAATGAAGATCTTCTGTGACAATACTGGAGCAATTGCCTTGGCAAAGGAATCCAGATTTCACAAGAGGACCAAGCACATCAAGAGATGCTTCAATTCCATTCGGGACCAAGTCCAAGTGGGAGACATAGAGATTTGCAAGATACATACGGATCTGAATGTTGCAGACCCTTTGACTAAGCCTCTCTCACGAGCAAAACATGATCAGCACCAAGACTCCATGGGTGTTAGAATCATTACTATGTAATCTAGATTATTGACTCTAGTGCAAGTGGGAGACTGAAGGAAATATGCCCTAGAGGCAATAATAAAGTTATTATTTATTTCCTCATATCATGATAAATGTTTATTATTCATGCTAGAATTGTATTAACCGGAAACATGATACACGTGTGAATACATAGACAAACATAAAGTCACTAGTATGCCTCTACTTGACTAGATCATTAATCAAAGATGGTTATGTTTCCTAACCATAGACATGTGTTGTCATTTGATTAATGGGATCACATCATTAGGAGAATGATGTGATTGACATGACCCATTCCGTTAGCCTAGCACTTGATCGTTTAGTATGTTGCTATTGCTTTCTTCATGACTTATACAAAGTTCCTGCAACTATGAGATTGTGCAATTCCCGTTTACCG
>NW_021304359.1:0-1092 GCF_002162155.2 Triticum dicoccoides
GCTACCGCAGCAAGTAACAGATGAATCGATGTTGTCCTAATGCAGTAAAAGAGAGCAGGAGCGAGAGAGTGGGATTTTATCGGAATGAACAAGGGGGTTTTGCTTGCCTGGCACTTCTGAAGATAACATTGAGTCTTCATCAGTGTCAACGATCACATCATCGGTATCACGTCTATCGAGAGGGGACAAATACCGGCAACACAGAAAGGAGCACAATCAATGCAATGCACAATATGATGCATGCTCATGACATGGCAATATGAATGTGTTTTGGGCTAATGCAACTAGCAACAGATTAAATGAAGTTGGTTTGAATACAAGATTCAAATTCAAACTCCATATGTGATTATTCAAATGCCATTCACTTCATTTGTCCTAAACAGTAGTGATAAGTTGTTCTAACATGCATGAAAATGGTACAGATAGATTCCTTGAATTTTTCTTATAATTTTTCATATATAAATTATTTAATTTGGAGTTACGGTTAATTTTCTATGATTTATTAAAGTTTTAGGCATTTTTTGAAATTTCCTGAATTATAAAAAAAATCCAGAAAATAGTTTATTGCGTCAGCCCCACGTCACAGTGACGTCAGCAGGGTCAACGGGCTGGTCCAGGTCAAACCTGACGTGTGGGGGCCACACGTCAGTGACACAGGAGCTAATCCCGGTCAAACCCAACGCTGACTGGGGTTTGACCAGGGGTGGGGTCCGCTGTCAGTGGCCTAGTGGGTGATTAGCGGGGTAGTTAGTCCCTAATGACCGGCCACATCAGCTCCTGCCGGAGTTTCGCCGGCGGCGACCATTCCGCACGGCGGGGGAACGCCGGACTTGCGCTAGGGGCATCGGATCGACGCGCCAAGGGCACCAGGAGGTAGCCCGCGCCCGTGCGCATCTAGAGGAACCAACGGGAGGTGCGGGGGTGGCCGGGGTTCGCCGGAGGCGAGCTCGCGGCGGCGGCCGGAGCTCGGGCAACAGCGGAGATGGCGCTATGGTGCATGGGAGGAGGGGCTGGTGGGCGCTACGGCCTCCTGGGAGTTCTCTGAGCACAGCGGTGTGCTCGGATTCGAGCTGTGGTGGCTCTAGCCACGCC
>NW_021304360.1:0-14639 GCF_002162155.2 Triticum dicoccoides
TATATATATATATATATATATATATATATATATATATATATAGATATTGTCTATTCGTCACCCAGGGTGAAGAATTCTTATTCTTCACCCCAGCCAACTCACGCATTGGGTCGAACCAGCATCCACGCGGCGTAAGAATAAAATACTTGTGAGGTAATTTTACCTTCCCTTAGAATTGGTCTAGTGCTTTATATCCGGCGGCTGTTTGTGGTAAGATTTGATTATAAGTGAAGTAATATTACGGCTTACACCAGAAGAGAGAAGTAGCCCCGTAAAATTACGGTGTGTTTTTTTTGTTAGTAAGGTTGCGTGGTTAGACGAGATAAAAGGGAGCAAAAATCGGGATCAGGAGGCATTCCTGACTTTGTAGTAGGATAAAAGCTCCGTTCCAAAATTGTTGGTATTATTAATAGATCTATTAATAATCATATGAGACTGAGTACACCGGATTTGTTGCAAGAATGAAAGGCCTCCTTCGTTTTGGTTTGTTTTGCATGTCCGAAATCTCGTGATTTGTTTACTTTGTCTCAGAGCGATCTGCATATATATAATATTGCAATCATAGCATATATGATTCATTCATAATGGCTGATCCTCGGCAGGAGAGAGTGTGCAGACTATGTAAATACCCGATACAAATATGTGCTCGTGGTCTTCCGTTCTCCGAATTTTCGTTCAGAGTACCGAGACAATTCAGATGCACGATGGTAAGTTTTACACCGACTCTGATTTTACACCGACTGTGATTTTTTGTAATGTTTTGTACAAATGGATAGGTGATACCTTGCACTCTAGGAGAAAGGTTGACTCGATTTTGGAGAAGTGAGTTGAAATTGCAGATAGAGCCAACATATGAATGGTACGAGTTTGATGTTCTACAGCGTGGATCGAAATACATCCTCGCCGGAGAATAGGAGATGTTTGCTAGTATATACAAAATCAACAAGGGCGACACGCTTTTGAACGGTTGTTCACTTGTGCACGAACACCTGGTTTTTGGCCATTTACGCCGACTGTCAGGCGATATCGCAGTGCCAAGATGTACAATAGGTCAGTTCTGTTATTGTAGGTATCCATCGTATGATGAAATATATCTGACACATTTTATATTCTGTTATGCAGATGAGTACGAGGCGGAACAACGAATTGTGTAGGATGGAGTTATCTACACATCAAAATCGATGCCCCCTCGTGGATGTTAGTTAATTATCGAGTATGGTTTAGGGTGTACCTGAACATGGGGCTAGTTTGTAATAAAAAAAGAGTTGTCAGCAGTTGAATTAGGGAGTTTGTTATTTTTTAATGGAACCAAGGCTCGTGAAAAAAAATGTCTGACTGGTTCAAAGGTGAGACATATATGATTAGAGAGTATTATTACGCGACATCAGAGTAATCGGCCGCACCACAAAAGCATAATAAAATAGGTTTACAACCATGGCAAAATGATGTAGTATTACAATTGACAAAGACATGTAAAATTGAATAATAGAGTCGGACTGGTTTTATTCCCCATGTTTAAAAGCAATGCAAGACATTATAATAAATTTCTGAATAAAATACAGATCAATTTAAAGATGATTCGATGCCCTATCTCTAGAAGTGAATGGAGCTGGAATTTAATTCTACCAGAGTAGTAAGTATGGATGAGTTTTGGCTGTATATAAAAAAGTCTGACCCGCAAAAAGAAAGTGCAGGTAAATTTTGACCATCATAATCAGTAGGCCGAGGATATTAAATCGCTTCTTATTTCCAAAGTAGCTATATCTTTTTTGAAAGAATATGTAAATAAATAAATTTGCTCTATCTCGTAAAAAAGGAATAAATAGTTCTCTGAACGCGATGTACGTTTAGAAGCTGGCACGGCACGTTGTAAACTTGCCTTGGCATCGAGGTAATTTTTTTTGCTAACCATTCAGGAGCTAGGTAAGCTCACGTTGCCGTGATTTTCTGATCTGATCCGAGCGGTTTCAACTGTGGAAAAAAGTCTGCAAACTGCTCGCAGTCTCCACGGCGAGCAACACGAAGTGAAAGGCGGCGTGGTGACAGGGGGCTTTGCGCGCCGGTAGGTCACCTCCGGTGCTCGTTGTGAGTGTTTATCTCCCCGTTTTTTGCATCAGGCTTTACTGGTGGTCATGGGGCAGGCCCGGCGGCTGCCCTGGGTATTGGCGAGCGCTGTGGACGGTGGTCGCGGCAGAGCAGTTGCGGTGATCGCCGCGGTGCTGCAGTGGGTGATCGTGGCCGGGTTGCACTGTGTGGACATTAACTGCATCAGGGTTAATTTTTCATGGGTACGTGAGTGCATTGGAGGAGACGGGCAACCTCAATGGTACTGCTTATGTTTGTCTTTTTGGTGTGCTCGGTGTTTGTAGATTCTTGCATGTAACGCTCTATATATAATTTGGTTTTCCTTCTAAACATTCTCCAATTAATGCACTGTAACCTCCTTCCGTCGATTTTTAGCAGACTGAGGATACGTTGATTGCTTGTTGATGTGGTCTGCATCTCCTCCCAGCAGGACGGACCGCAACCAGGCCTTCGCCGCTGGGGCTCTTCAGTATCGGCCCCTCTCCGTAAATTTGCAAGAGTAGGTGTCCGATTATTCTCGAAATATGGGTAGATGGAGTGAGGAATTTTAGTTACCTGAATTTCATCATACAGAAGGTAACGAGAGCAAGCCTGTGCATGGACCAGTTGATATGCAATGCTGAATGTCATCATACAAAATAAATCAACTCACTTCAACCATTTAGTTAAATCTATTATGTTTCCCTATGTTTGTTTTAGAACATTCATATTCAAAAAAATGCAGTGCTAAATCTGCAGCGCATACTGGTGTATAAATCCACAATTGGTATATAACTCTAATATATCCTGTAGTTATGGACTTACAGTTTGTATTATCTAAATAGCATAGATATGATTTGTCCTGTTTCAAAAATCTTGAACCAACATCTCTAATTTGTGGTAACAGTAATAACAACATACATGTCTTCGGAGCATCTAATTTATATTTATTTTTATATGCACAGAGCGATGAAGTTTAAGGACAATACCAGTAAGTTAGATGTCCCTACAAACAATGTTAGGGCTGCAGATGAGCAACAACCTACTAATGCTGCTGCTGGCGCAGCTACCTCTGCTGCTAATCCGCCTGCCATTTCTTCCTCTCCCCCTCGTCGTGAAAACCTTCGGAGGCCGTCAAAAGCTCACGCTGTTCCAAAAAAGAATATTCCGGGAAAGAGAAAGGATAGAGCAGCCACACCGAGCGATGATGATTTTGTTGACCCGCCAGCCCGTGTGAGCAAGGCCTCTAAACCTGACAAAAGGAAGTCCAAAAAGGTAAAATGTTGTGAGGTGTTGTTGTTTGTGCTATGTTAACATTTGTCTTATGTTCCTGTAATCTTTGAATGATGTTGTCACGTGCCGCTGGTTGTAGAACCTTATTTTGTTGTTATTTTCTTCTGTCATGATCAGGGTAATATTAATAGTTCTAAAAAGATATGCCCGAACTATAAGTGTGCTCCCAACCAAGTTTTAGTGGCCAAGAAAAGTTTGTCTGGACCTGTGAAAGCTAAACTCAGAGAATATGACTTTGGAATATTCTTGGACTTGAAATTGAGAAGTATTGAGAATACCAAGTTGTTGATGTTCCTCATGGATAGGCTGGATCCCAATACGCTTACCTTGCGCATTACAGATAATAAGCACTTGAAAATTACTAGGCACTCCATCGAATGCGTTCTTGGGTTGCCAGATAGGGGTACAAACATAGTTGTAACCGGTAAAGACATCCAAAAGAAAGCGTTATGTGAACTGAAGATGAAGCTTGGTGTCGATCAAAGTGAAGATGTCAAGGTGCAAGATTTGATTGCACAGATTGTGAAAGATGAAGAGGGTGATGAATTCACGATCAGGTGCTTCGTGATGATCCTCCTGAACAAGTTACTCTTGCCAGGGACTTGTGATTACATCACAGGAAAGGAGGCTGCAATGACGGAGGACATCACTAAGCTGTGCTCGGTAAATTGGGCTAAATTAATCTTTGATGACATTGTGAATGCCTATAAATCATGGCACTCAAAGAAGACCGGAACCACCAACCCCTCTATTCATGGCTGTGTGTTGTTCCTAGTTGTGAGTATCACATCCTTTCTTCACACTCAACCATCAAAAACCAATGTTGTGAATGCATACCCTCTTGGTAGTGAAGTTGTGACTGTGTTAATGTATGTGATTTTATAGGTATATTATTTGGATAATTTGTTGGGAAAGCCTTCTACCAATCCCATCGTCACACCTCGGATAAATAACATTACGAGGGAGGAAATGTTGAGGCTCATCGACCAAGATAAGATAGTGCTTGACGGGGTTGAAACATTTGGTGCTTTGCCGGTAAGTTGCTCAACTATTTCATTCTGCAATGCAGTTCTTTGATCACATCTTCACACATGTGTTTTTCTATTTTATGGTGTTCTACTAGTTGAGGAGTCAGGTGGGCACTTGCAACATGGAGGGTGCGGCCCCTACAACTGGTGGCACTCCTCCAAGTGGTTCAGATATTCCGTATCGGTCACATTCTTCTCCTCCTCCATGTATTGTTAGCATGCATCGTCACCTCGCAGGTTGCTTTGATGATTTGTGTGAGCCACAACAGGTTGCAGCCATGTCGGCATTGCGAAGGTGCGATGACGACATCCAAAGGCTGGTGCTCAACATATGTGATCGACTGATGACGACAGTTGAGGAAATCAAGTGCATTGTGAAGGATTCTCGATCGAACCCACCACCACCACCACCAAGCCCCAAGGCTGCTTCAACTGCTGCTCAATTTCCCCTGTCAGGTGCGGGAGAAGATTCAAACTTGCATGATGAGAGGCAGCAACCATGTCCCACAACTGGTGTTGATAACTCTGTAAATGTGATGCTTAATGAGGGCCGCGACAATGTTTTTGATACAAGTGACCTTAGTTACACTCAGATTCTTATGGCTGTTGGGGTTCCAAAATCTCAACAAGGTGCCACAAACTATGGTATTGTGGCCATTGTCAATATATTTATCTATCCTTTTTCTATGTTTTTTAAACGGGTGGCCTTATCACACAGGTGCAATTTTGGATGGAGTATTTGGAAGTCAGTGGAATTCATAGTGTATCTACAATGATCCCGATCACGAAGTTCTAACAAATGGCGTGTGCAAAACTTGCTATGATAATGGTATATGTTCTTCTTCATAAGGCGTCTGTTTGTATGTTTCATGCAGTTTTAACCACTTTGTCTTCCTTATAGGTGACATGGGCAACTTAGATGACGAAGGGGTCACCGCTGAAGAGCCTATGGATTCTTCCACTAGTGCTGACGAAGGTGATCTTGTGCACCTTACATCAGGTACAAGCAATTTTTTGACATTGCCACACTCTGTTTACATAAAAAATGGACTCCACACAATGGTACCTCGAACTCCATGGGCAGATACCGACAAGGAGGAAACTGAGCCCAGTAACGAAGTCATCTCATCCAAGAGTGGTCATACAAATGTTGGTATGGATCATGTGCATGATCTACAGTCAAGTGGACTCCGAGCTCCTTTTTATGATGAGACACCCAAACAACAGCATGAGACATTGTCCACATCTGCTGGTGGAACTACAAGCTTGACAGATTTGTGGGAGTCGTCGAAAAAACTTCCTGATGCCGAGGTAGAGTAGTTTTATGCTATAGATTCAAGTAGAATTCCGAAAGTTATGTATGGTTTGCATGTCACGTTATGTGCTTTTGCCTTTTTGCACTGTCAGCATTTACCTCCTATTGTCTTCGACAAGACACCAGATCACGCAATTGGCCCGGGGGCCGAATTTGCAAATGTAACTGAAAATGCGATGCAACCGCGAAAAGAGTCTCATCAGTTTCGAGATACTGCGATGAAAAAGACGGTTGGTCAGCACGAGGTACATTGCTGCATTTATGGAGACAACAAAATTCTTAACAAAATTAGGCGTTGAAGGTTTGTTGTTAAATGTTGTGCCTTTTTATTTTTGCACTTTCAGCATGTAGTTCCCCCTACGTTTGATGAGACACCGGTGCGCCTACGTCTAGAAAACTCGGCACAAGTGAGGGAGTGGACTGCACAACATTCAGAAGTTAGTAACAAAATGGCATTGATTTAATGTTCTAAACTGTTTTTTGTTGAAAGTTTTATGTTTTTCTACAATATGTTTGGCAGAAAGTAGGTGATTAATAAAGATTGTTTCTTGTTTCGTGGGCCGTTCAACTAGAATGACATTTGTCCACTAAAATGATGCCTTAATAAGTTTTATCCTCCTTATATGTAGCTCATATCGATTCGACCGGAAAACATGTCGACGGCGAGAAAAACGCAGAGCAATGTTAATGGTTATCGAGATGTTTTCTTTGGAAGCCGACCGCCAATAACTAGGAGGAGACCCAAGCAATCAAGAAACGAACCACGTTCAGTTTTCAAGTTCCGACTAAACTTAATAGATTGTTCTATCGATATTCGCAATGCCGCAAGAGTTCGTAAGATAGTCATATCCGACGAAAGTTTGAAGAAGTAAGTATTTGAATCGGCCTTTGCTTGTTATATTATAGAAATTGTTTGTTGTTCAACATTAAGGTCATGCATTGCCTGAAGGAAATATGCCCTAGAGGCAATAATAATGTTATTATTTTATTTCCATATATCATGATAAATGTTTATTATTCATGCTAGAATTGTATTATCCGGAAACATAATACTTGTGTGAATACATAGACAAACTAAACGTCACTAGTATGCCTCTACTTGACTAGCTCATTAATCAAAGATGGTTATGTTTCCTAACCATAGACATGTGTTGTCATTTGATTAACAGGATCACATTATTAGGAGAATGATGTGATTGACATGACCCATTCCATTAGCTTAGCACCCGATCGTTTAGTATGTTGCTATTGCTTTCTTCATGACTTATACATGTTTCTATGACTATGAGATTATGCAACTCCCGTTTATCGGAGGAACACTTTGTGTGCTACCAAACGTCACAACATAACTGGGTGATTATAAAGGTACTCTACAGGTGTCTCCAAAGGTATATATTGGGTTGGCGTATTTTGATATTAGGATTTGTCACTCCGATTGTCGGAGAGGTATCTCTGGGCCCTCTCGGTAATACACATCACCTAAGCCTTGCAAGCAATGCACCTAATGAGTTAGTTGTGAGATGATGTATTACGGAACGAGTAAAGAGACTTGCCGGCAACAAGATTGAACTAGGTATTGAGATACCGACGATCGAGTCTCGGGCAAGTAACATACCGATGACAAAAGGAACAACGTATGTTGTTATGCGGTCTGACCAATAAAAGATCTTCGAGAATATGTAGGAGCCAATATGAGCATCCAGGTTCCGCTATTGGTTATTGCTCGGAGACGTGTCTCGGTCATGTCTACATTATTCTCGAAGCCGTAGGGTCCGCACGCTTAAGGTTTCGATGATAGTTATGTTATGAGTTTATTAGTTTTGATGTACCGAAGTTAGTTCGGAGTCCCGGATATGATCACGGACATAACAAGGAGTCTCGAAATGGTCGATACATAAAGATTGATATATTGGACGACTATATTCGGACACCGGAAGTGTTCCGGGGAAGTTTCGGATAAAACCGGAGTACCGGGGGGTTACCGGAACCCCCCGGGGGTTAATGGGCCTCATGGGCCTAAACTGGAGAAGAGGAGGGGCAGCTAGGGCAGGCCGCGCGCCCCCTCTCCCCCTAGTCCGAATTGGACAAGGAGGGAGGGGCGGCGCCCCCCCTTTCCTTTCTCTCCTCTCTCCCTTCCTCCCCCCTCTTCTACTTGGACAAGGAAAAGGAGGGAGTCCTACTCCCGGTAGGAGTAGGACTCCTCCCTGGCGCGCCTCATCATGGCCAACCGCCCTTCCCCCTTGCTCCTTTATATACGGGGGTAGGGGGCACCTCTTGACACAACAATTGATCCTTGAGATCTCTTAGCCGTGTGCGGTGCCCCCCTCTACCATAATCCTCGATAATATTGTAGCGGTGCTTAGGCGAAGCCCTGCGACGGTAGAACATCAAGTTCGTCACCACGCCGTCGTGCTGACGGAACTCTTCCCTGACACTTTGCTGGATCGGAGTCCGGGGATCGTCATCGAGCTGAACGTGTGCTAGAACTCGGAGGTGTCGTAGTTTCGGTGCTTGATCGGTCGGGGCGTGAAGACATACGACTACATCAACCGCGTTGTTATAACGCTTCCGCTTTCGGTCTACGAGGTACGTGGACAACACTCTCCCCTCTCGTTGCTATACATCACCATGATCTTGTGTGTGCGTAGCAATTTTTTTGAAATTACTACGTTCCCCAACAGTGGCATCCGAGCCTAGGTTTTATATGTTGATGTTATATGCACGAGTAGAACACAAGTGAGTTGTGGGCGTTATAAGTCATACTGCTTACCAGCATGTCATACTTTGGTTCGGCGGTATTGTTGGATGAAGCGGTCCGGACTGACATTACGCGTACGCTTACGCGAGACTGGTTCTACCGACGTGTTTTGCACACAGGTGGTTGGCGGGTGTCAGTTTCTCCAACTTTAGTTGAACCGAGTGTGGCTACGCCCGGTCCTTGCGAAGGTTAAAACAGCACCAGCTTGACAAACTATCGTTGTGGTTTCGATGCGTAGGTAAGATTGGTTCTTGCTTAAGCCCGTAGCAGCCACGTAAAACTTGCAACAAACAAAGTAGAGGACGTCTAACTTGTTTTTGCAGGGCATGTTGTGATGTGATATGGTCAAGACATGATGCTAAATTTTATTGTATGAGATGATCATGTTTTGTAACCGAGTTATCGGCAACTGGCAGGAGCCATATGGTTGTCGCTTTATTGTATGCAATGCAATTGCGCTATAATGCTCTACTTTATCACTAAGCGGTAGCGATAGTCATGGAAGCATAAGATTGGCGAGACGACAACGATGCAACGATGGTGATCAAGGTGTTGTGCCAGTGACGATGGTGATCATGACAGTACTTTAGAGATGGAGATCACAAGTACAAGATGATGATGGCCATATCATATCACTTATATTGATTGCATGTGATGTTTATCTTTTATGCATCTTATCTTGCTTTGATTGACGGTAGCATTATAAGATGATCTCTCACTAATTATCAGGCAGTGTTCTCCCTGAGTATGCACCATTGCCAAAGTTCGTCGTGCCCAGACACCACGTGATGATCGGGTGTGATAAGCTCTACGTCCATCTACAATGGGTGCAAGCCAGTTTTTGCACATGCAGAATACTCAGGTTAAACTTGACGAGCCTAGCATATGCAGATATGGCCTCGGAACACTGAGACCGAAAGGTCGAGCGTGAATCATATAGTAGATATGATCAGCATAGCAATGTTCACCATTGAAAACTACTCCATTTCACGTGATGATCGGTTATGGTTTAGTTGATTTGGATCATGTAATCACTTAGAAGATTAGAGGGATGTCTTTCTAAGTGGGAGTTCTTAAGTAATATGATTAATTGAACTTAAATTTATCATGAACTTAGTACCTGATAGTATCTTGCTTGTTTATGTTTGATTGTAGATAGATGGCCCATGCTGTTGTTCCGTTGAATTTTAATGCATTCCTTGAGAAAGCAAAGTTGAAAGATGATGGTAGCAATTACACGGACTGGGTCCGTAACTTGAGGATTATCCTCATTGCTGCACAGAAGAATTACGTCCTGGAAGCACCGCTGGGTGCCAGGCCTGCTGCTGGAGCAACACCAGATGTTATGAACGTCTGGCAGAGCAAAGCTGATGACTACTCGATAGTTCAGTGTGCCATGCTTTACGGCTTAGAATCGGGACTTCAACGACATTTTGAACGTCATGGAGCATATGAGATGTTCCAGGAGTTGAAGTTAATATTTCAAGCAAATGCCCAGATTGAGAGATATGAAGTCTCCAATAAGTTCTATAGCTGCAAGATGGAGGAGAACAGTTCTGTCAGTGAGCATATACTCAAAATGTCTGGGTATAATAATCACTTGATTCAATTGGGAGTTAATCTTCCAGATGATTGCGTCATTGACAGAATTCCAATCACTGCCACCTAGCTACAAGAGCTTCGTGATGAACTATAATATGCAAGGGATGAATAAGACTATTCCCGAGCTCTTCGCAATGCTGAAAGCTGCAGAGGTAGAAATCAAGAAGGAGCATCAAGTGTTGATGGTTAACAAGACCACTGGTTTCAAGAAAAAGGGAAAAGGGAAGAAGAAGGGGAACTTCAAAAAGAACAGCAAGCAAGTTGCTGCTCAAGAGAAGAAACCCAAATCTGGACCTAAGCCTAAAACTGAGTGCTTCTATTGCAAGTAGACTGGTCACTGGAAGTGGAACTGCCCGAAGTATTTGGCGGATAAGAAGGATGGCAAGGTGAACAAAGGTATATGTGATATACATGTTATTGATGTGTACCTTACTAGAGCTCGCAGTAGCACCTGGGTATTTGATACTGGTTCTGTTGCTAATATTTGCAACTCCAAACAGGGACTACGGATTAAGCGAACACTGGCGAAGGACGAGGTGACGATGCGCGTGGGAAATGGTTCCAAAGTCGATGTGATCGCGGTCGGCACGCTACATCTACATCTACCATCGGGATTATTATTAGACCTAAATAATTTTTATTTGGTGCCGGCATTGAGCATGAACATTATATCTGGATCTTGTTTAATGCGAGATGGTTATTCATTTAAATCAGAGAATAATGGTTGTTCTATTTATATGAGTAATATCTTTTATGGTTATGCACCCTTGAAGAATGGTCTATTTTTGATGAATCTCGATAGTAGTGATACACATATTCATAATGTTAAAACCAAAAGATGTAGAGTTGATAATGATAGTGCAACTTATTTGTGGCACTGCCGTTTAGGTCATATCGGTATAAAACGCATGAAGAAACTCCATACTGATGGACTTTTGGAATCACTTGATTATGAATCACTTGGTACTTACGAACCGTGCCTCATGGGCAAGATGACTAAAGCACCATTCTCCGTTACTGTGGAGAGAGCAACAGATTTGCTGGAAATCATACATACAGATGTATGTGGTCCAATGAATGTTGAAGCTCGTGGCGGATATCGTTATTTTCTCACCTTCACAGATGATTTAAGCAGATATGGGTATATCTACTTAATGAAACATAAGTCTGAAACATTTGAAAAGTTCAAAGAATTTCAGAGTGAAGTTGAAAATCATCGTAACAAGAAAATAAAGTTTCTACGATCTGATCGTGGAGAAGAATATTTGAGTTACAAGTTTGGTCTACATTTGAAACAATGCGGAATAGTTTCGCAACTCACGCCACCCGGAACACCACAACGTAATGGTGTGTCCGAACGTCGTAATCGTACTTTACTTGATATGGTGCGATCTATGATGTCTCTTATAGATTTACCGCTATCGTTTTGGGGTTATGCTTTAGAGACGGCCGCATTCACGTTAAATAGGGCACCAATAAAATCCGTTGAGACGACGCCTTATGAACTATGGTTTGGCAAGAAACCAAAGTTGTCGTTTCTGAAAGTTTGGGCTGCGATGCTTATGTGAAAAAACTTCAACCTGATAAGCTCGAACCCAAATCGGAGAAATGTGTCTTCATAGGATACCCAAAGGAGACGGTTAGGTACACCTTCTATCACAGATCCGAAGGCAAGACATTTGTCGCTAAGAATGGATCCTTTCTAGAGAAGGAGTTTCTCTCGAAAGAAGTGAGTGGGAGGAAAGTATAACTTGATGAGGTAATTGTACCTGCTCCCTTATTGGAAAGTAGTACAACGCAGAAACCGGTTTCTGTGACACCTACACCAATTAGTGAGGAAGCTAATGATAATGATCATGAAACTTTAGAACAAGTTACTACTGAACCTCGTAGATCAACCAGAGTAAGATCTGCACCAGAGTGGTACGGTAATCCTGTTCTGGAAGTCATGCTACTAGATCATGATGAACCTACGAACTATGAAGAAGCGATGGTGAGCCCAGATTCCACAAAATGGCTTGAAGCCATGAAATCTGAGATGGGATACATGTATGAGAACAAAGTGTGGACTTTGGTTGACTTGCCCAATGATCGGCAAGCAATTGAGAATAAATGGATCTTCAAGAAGAAGACTGACGCTGACGGTAATGTTACTGTCTACAAAGATCGACTTGTGGCAAAAGGTTTTTGACATGTTCAAGGGATTGACTACGATGAGACCTTCTCACCCGTAGCGATGCTTAAGTCTGTCCGAATCATGTTAGCAATTGCCACATTTTATGATTATGAAATTGGGCAGATGGATGTCAAAACTGCATTCCTGAATGGATTTCTGGAAGAAGAGTTGTATATGATGCAGCCGGAAGGTTTTGTGGATCCAAAGGGAGCTAACAAAGTGTGCAAGCTCCAGCGATCCATTTATGGACTGGTGCAAGCCTCTCGGAGTTGGAATAAACGCTTTGATAGTGTGATCAAAGCATTTGGTTTTGTACAGACTTTTGGAGAAGCCTGTATTTACAAGAAAGTGAGTGGGAGCTCTGTAGCATTTCTGATATTATATGTAGATGACATATTACTAATCGGAAATAATATAGAATTTCTGGAGAGCATAAAGGGATACTTGAATAAGAGTTTTCAATGAAAGACCTCTGTGAAGCTGCTTACATATTGGGCATTAAGATCTATCGAGATAGATCAAGACGCTTAATTGGACTTTCACAAAGCACATACCTTGACAAAGTTTTGAAGAAGTTCAAAATGGATCAAGCAAAGAAAGGATTCTTGCCTGTGTTACAAGGTGTGAAATTGAGTAAGACTCAATGCCCGACCAATGCAGAAGATAGAGAGAAAATGAAAGATGTTCCCTATGCTTCAGCCATAGGCTCTATCATGTATGCAATGCTATGTACCAGACCTGATGTGTGTCTTGCTATAAGTCTAGTAGGGAGGTACCAAAGTAATCCAGGAGTGGATCACTGGATAGCGGTCAAGAACATCCTGAAATACCTGAAAAGGACTAAGGATATGTTTCTTGTATATGGAGGTGACAAAGAGCTCATCGTAAATGGTTACGTTGATGCAAGCTTTGACACTAATCCGGACGATTCTAAATCGCAAACCGGATACGTGTTTACATTAAACGGTGGAGCTGTCAGTTGGTGCAGTTCTAAACAAAGCGTTGTGGCCGGATCTACATGTGAAGCGGAGTACATAGCTTCTTCGGAAGCATCAAACGAAGGAGTCTGGATGAAGGAGTTCATATCGGATCTAGGTGTCATACCTAGTGCATCGGGTCCAATGAAAATCTTTTGTGACAATACTGGTGCAATTGCCTTGGCAAAGGAATCCAGATTTCACAAGAGAACCAAGCACATCAAGAGACGCTTCAATTCCATCCGGGATCTAGTCCAGATGGGAGACATAGAGATTTGCAAGATACATACGGATCTGAATGTTGCAGACCCATTGACTAAGCCTCTTCCACGAGCAAAACATGATCAGCACCAAAACTCCATGGGTGTTAGAATCATTACTGTGTAATCTAGATTATTGACTCTAGTGCAAGTGGGAGACTGAAGGAAATATGCCCTAGAGGCAATAATAATGTTATTATTTTATTTCCTTATATCATGATAAATGTTTATTATTCATGCTAGAATTGTATTATCCGGAAACATAATACTTGTGTGAATACATAGACAAAATAAACGTCACTAGTATGCCTCTACTTGACTAGCTCATTAATCAAAGATGGTTATGTTTCCTAACCATAGACATGTGTTGTCATTTGATTAACGGGATCACATTATTAGGAGAATGATGTGATTGACATGACCCATTCCATTAGCTTAGCACCCGATTGTTTAGTATGTTGCTATTGCTTTCTTCATGACTTATACATGTTCCTATGACTATGAGATTATGCAACTCCCGTTTACCGGAGGAACACTTTGTGTGCTACCAAACGTCACAACGTAACTGGGTGATTATAAAGGTACTCTACAGGTGTCTCCAAAGGCATATGTTGGGTTGGCGTATTTCGAGATTAGGATTTGTCACTCTGATTGTCGGAGAGGTATCTCTGGGCCCTCTCGGTAATACACATCACCTAAGCCTTGCAAGTAATGCAACTAATGAGTTAATTGCGAGATGATGTATTACGGAACGAGTAAAGAGACTTGCCGGCAACGAGATTGAACTAGGTATTGAGATACGGACGATCGAATCTCGGGCAAGTAACATACCGATGACAAAAGGAACAACGTATGTTGTTATGCGGTCTGACCGATAAAAGATCTTCGTAGAATATGTAGGAGCCAATATGAGCATCCAGGTTCCGCTATTGGTTATTGACCGGAGACGTGTCACGGTCATGTCTACATTGTTCTCGAACCCGTAGGGTCCGCACGCTTAAGGTTTCGATGATAGTTATGTTATGAGTTTATTAGTTTTGATGTACCGAAGTTAGTTCGGAGTCCCGGATATGATCACGGACATAACGAGGAGTCTCGAAATGGTCGAGACATAAAGATTGATATATTGGACGACTATATTCGGACACCGGAAGTGTTCCGGGGAA